>NW_017157933.1:521112-538603 GCF_001652005.2 Ceratina calcarata
TGGCATTTTATTGATGTTGACAAAATCCGATCATCCCAGCGTCGAAACGGCGAACTTTTGGAAAAAAATTTCGTTTTTCCTCAATAACTCCTAAACCCTTGGAGATACGGGAAAATTGCATAGGACCTTTCTTGTAGAGGACGACGAGATCTACAATTTCTGTATAAAAGTTTTTCGCTAGCATTAATATTTAAAGAGTTATGGACGGAAAACGAAAAAACAGTTTTTTGCAAATTACTCGTTAACTATTGACGCTAGCGAAAATTTTTTACATGGAAATTGTAGATCTCGTCACCCTCTATAAGAAAGGTCTTATGCAATTTTTCCATATGTCCAACGGTTTGGGAGTTATTAGCCAAAAACGAAAATTTGGAAGAAATTGAAGGGGTACCCCTTGGAAAAATCTCTGAAAAATCGAAAATTTTTTTTGTTGTTTATTATTAGCAATGTTCGTCCGACGTCTGATTTCTTTTTAAAAAATGCGTTTCTAAAGTGCATAAACGTTTGGAATGACTGTATAGCCTTAAAAGACACTTGCTTTATCGACTTTTAATTACTCTACGACCAAGTATTCAAATCCCTTAATGTATTTCACAACCAATAAATTCGATTCTTCTTATAAATCTTTTACGAACTTTCGTCGAAATAATGAAATAATTTCGACTAGAATCCGGAACAAGATTACCATAGAAAATTCAGGCTGTAGTGAACGGGAGCAAAGACCGGTAACATCCGATGAAAGCAATAAGGGTGAATGGGGAGAGAAGAAAGTAAGCAAGAAAATCGAAGGGAGAAAGGGGAATGCTTCTTTCGTCAGGACAAGGGGAGCCGGTATAAATAAGGAGGAAAATATGAGGGTGCTGAACGAAAGGGACAGCCGGATCAAACCCGGTAGCGGTGCGGTTCCAGGCAGAGAGAACAACCCATAGAACATACAAAGGGAGATAGGGAAATGGAGAGAGGCGGGAGATGAAGAAAGAGGGCCCGTGAGCAAGTCGAGGGAAATTAAGCAATTAGTAACTTTGCACCGCAGCAGCTCTCAGCGAGATTTGATTATGTTTTCGGTTTAAGCTCTCCCACGAACTGAGGGGGTTTGACTCCTCGTTCCCCTGCCGCGTTCGCGTGCATCCCTTCGAGAGAGGGACCGAGAGCATTCCGCGAGGAAGGGTACAGAGCTTTTAAGAGGTCGGCCTCTCCCCGTTCGACGTATATCCGCAGCCGCAAACTCTAAAGGGGCAGTACGTGCCTCGAACGGCATGTCGGCTTCTATTTCTTCGTTTCCGCGTTTCTGTCACACCCTATTGTTCCTCGATTCCCGTGCTCCTTATTGCATTTCCTCGATTCTTCCATCGAAGGGGAACGGGCTGTTCGCGAAAACCGTCGTGACGATTGGGGATCGATCGCGGCTACTACAATTACTGTGCGCTAAAGTCGCAGTGCGTTGGGTTCAGAGAGGAGGGATCTGTTAACGAGGCGACTAATCAAAGTATACATATTCATAATTTTCAGCATGCAATAAAAGTACGAACCACTTTGCATACAAACAGGGTCCGGATAACCTGTTTCTTTAAATGATCTCAACTGAGGATAATCGCAGTGACACAAACGACTGTTCTTTTCCACCCTCCCGCGAATGTCACACCGCTTTACTTTATCATCCGCGAGTTACAAGCTGTTTCGCGTACCAAGTTAGATGCGAACAGCATCACCGGTAATGCGAACGACGCGGCGCTGCCAGCTCACCGTGAGGCCAGAGTGACGAACGTAAAAATTAAAGAGACCGTCTTTTCTCCGTGAAAAGTAACTCACTGTTTCTGGCGTAGCTTTTAAGAAGTCACGGACGACGCACTGTCCCCGGCAAACTTTCCCGTTGAAACGTACCCTCGAACGTCCCGTCAAGCTGCGTTTCTAATTCTCCTCCCGCTTTTACTGTTTCTCTCCCGCCGCGTACTTTTGCATTATTTCCAACTCCGCCGTTTCCGACGCCAGAAACTGAAAACTTCCGCGAACGCTCAATGGGAGAAGAATTTCGAATGTAATTACAGAGCGTTTTCTTCTTGTTTGCCTCTGAATTGACCCAAGCCACTTTACCACGTTGTAGTTTTTTTCCCCTCCTTTTTTTTTCTTCTTCTTCTTTACCACGGTCAATGTTTGGCTGAACGAGTTTTCCGCGGGTAAATGGTGAAACAAGATTGTCGGAGTGTTTATTGCTGAATGAATTGGCATCCAAGGCGAAAAGTAAGCTAATTGAATTGAAAAGCTTACTGGATGAAGGATCTACTTTTATTCGTTCAAGCTGGACTGTAGAGGCTAGCATATGGAAAAAATATAATTCATTATTCTCGAAGCTAATCTAATTTCATTTTTTAACTCTGGGTCACAGATGTTTCATTTGCAAAATCCACAGTCTATATCAAGTTTCTTAATTTTACATTTTTCCCTCATAACATCCAATATAAAGACAAAGAACATATGAATAGGATTGTATGTATGAACTCGTATGTATGTATGTAGATCAGAGGTTCAATTGCCTTTTATTATCTCACACAGATATCCTACAGAATGAAAGGAATTAATATGAACACGAAATACATACATATACTTCTACTCGATTGAAACAAATACTAAATACTTTAAAGTGTGAATAAAATAAACTCATTCTTCAAGTAGCCACGATTAATCTCGTAGAGTGGCGGTGAAATCAGATGAGGAAAAAAGGAGGAAGGGAAACGCGTTCGTTGTCTCTGCGAATTGAATCGAGTTCGTCGAAGCAGCGAGGGCAGATTTAAATGAAGGGAATCGTCCCGCGGATGCAAATTAGAGTTTGCTCGAAAGAACGCAATCAAAGTAACGAATGGGGTAACTTCTCCCTTCTTCTTATTGTCTTCTCACGCGATCGAAATTGCGACATTCTTACGTCAGGCTTATTAGCTTTGTATCCAATTTCTCTCTCTCAATTCGTTTTATGTATAGTGAGTGCAAAAAGTCCTCTGTAAATCATTGTACCGATCTTAACATTTGAATAATTATGTTTCTTGACTTGCAGTATTAAAATTTGCATTAGTTTAATGACTAATGTACGCAAAAACTGATCGGAACATTAGAAGCATTATCACTATTTTTTGCAACAGTCATTACGCTATTCGGTTTCTTTGCAATACCGTAATTGAAGATAGTTCTGGCATAATTGGTTTCGATAGGATAAAGAAGCACTTTGCTATATTAATATCCAAATACATCAAGCAACTTTGTTTACGACTTCGAGACGATTACTCGCAGTGAATTTAAATAACGTGATCCATCTTCTTGACATTCTCTACGCGTGCTTCTAGTTTCCGTACGATGGGGCAGATAACATAGAGATAACGAGATAACATTTTTCATTTCGGTCGAGGGAAACCTTATAGGTTGACTTGAATGGGATTCATAAATAAAAATGAAATTACGTGTATACTTAGGCTTTTAAAAGTATACTCGAAGCGTTTTTAAGTATACGTAATGTATACGTGGATTTAATTTAATAAGATTGTCTCGAGAACGCGAAATAGCTGCACAGTTCATTACAAAAGTCACATTGGTTTAATTTCCTTTCTACGTTAAATCATTGTACGGATGTTTCCCTGCACAACTCACATCTCGGTTAATCAACTATCCAAAAACAACACGAAAACCAGGCAACCGAGCGGTGAACTCAGTGATACATTTACATAAACCAGTCTTACAATCCTATGCAAACTTTCTAACGTATTCCAACCGTCTGTCTCCGTGTCGAATGAGTCTCTCTCATAATTTACCGAGGAACGCGAATCATTTTGAAACGAAACTGGATTAAAATTAATCAAACATTCGCGTAGATGGTCTCTCTAAAAATAATTAACCTTGCAGCAACCCTTTGAAATCTGTGCTACTCCCGGCACGCGATTCTGTCTTTTCTCGCGACCCGGTGACACACCACCGAGCCCGGCTGAAACTCGTCTCGCAAACACAATAACCGGAGCGAGGATGATCAAAGCGGACGGAACCTCCGCGTAGAACTCGGTGTGGGACGTGTCCCGCCGCTGCGCGCTGGTCTCCAAGGCTTAATATTTCACGCAAAAAGCGCGTCGCGTCACGACCCGACGACGAAATCTCTGAAGGGAGGAGGGTCGTTACATTGTAACACTTCTTGCGTTGGATCTTTCACGCAGATACCCGTCCTCGTTTCCTCCCGTGGAATCTTTGTTCCGCCACGTGGCGGCGGGAACGGGCTTCTCCTTCAGCCAACTGGGACGACGACCGTGCTGTTCCGGGAGTCACAAGCTTTATTTGCGGTGTAATAGCTTTGATAAAACGTCGGCCGGATATTAAATTAAAATGTGCAGCGGAGGGCGAAAGGTGAACGCGTTTTATGAAAAGTATGATTCCATTGTTAACTCCCTATTCTATTAACGTGCTAGCTATAATTATAAACATACAAATAAATGTTGCACGTATAAATTTCGTATGAATTAGATCACGTTCTCTCGATATATTGTACATTCAGTTTTTTAAGAGCGTCACCGATTTATGAAATTGGAAGAATAATGTTCATAACCCAACGATTTCATACTTTGCATAAAACTTTTTGAAGTAACGCATAATTTAGAAGTTATCATACTTGAACCGTTCAATTTAAAGGGATTCTTATACCAGCTTGAGCTCCGAGCCCTTATCTCCTCGTGTTCGTGCATATTCGCTTACCCGTTCTCTTAAACGCGTAAACTTTGGCGTTTAACCGATTTTACGACCTCGCTATATCGTCGAAGTTCCTGAACGATGAGGCCACCGGAAACCAGCTATGTATTCGGAGCGGCGTGGCGCGGCGCGGCGTACCGGTATAATCGAACGGCGTTCATCTTCCAGACAGACCAGCAAAACGAGCAAACATGGTCAACGTCCTTCCACCACCCTCGCCCTCTCTCTTTCTCTCTTCGAGTTTGAATAGTTTGGCTGCCTGTTTTTCCTAGCCGCGTTTCCCGCCCTCTTTTTCATTCCGGAAACCACGATTCCGTCACCACGCGGCGCGGCGTCTCGTTTAATTCCGACCGTGCAAGGGATTAAACGGGTCTCCGGGAAAAATCACGGATCCGCTTCATCCCATGCGCAGGGGTCGCTTTACAAACTTCGTTCCGCCTCTACTTCCAATGACTTGTGTGCCAGTGAACAGACAAATGAAACACGGCCGAGATTGTGTATTATGTACGGCGATTGAACACCCGCGCAATACTCGGATGCTTGGAGACTCGATGAAGGGATTGTAAAAAATGTTTATGACGACAAAAACTATGTGATCAGTCGACCTAGCAGGAAAGGAATAGAGCTTCTATAGAGATTTGTTAATCCTTTCCTTAGAAAATTGCAGATTCAAGTTTGACAAATCGCCTGTACAGTTCGAGTAACATACGACGTGCGGACAAATTAAAAGAGTGCGAGGTAACGACGTTTCGTTGCACAGTATACGCCGACAAAGGAAGGGTTAATGAAAACAGCGCCTAAAGCTCGGGAGAAGACAAACTCGATCCCTTTAAGTCGACCTGTAAACGTCGATAAATACATAATGGAATCTCCTGGAAGTTCCACGAGGACCGTCGAATTACTTATTCACGACACCTGTTACGTAATGAAGTGAGAGTCGACAATAATTAGAGAGAAAGAGATCGTTGGCGGGAGAGTAGTAAATAAGGATTTCTTTAATTAAGCGACCGGACGGAGCTTCCTTCGTGCACCGTTTCTTCCGGCTCTCCGGTCCGACAGACAGTCGAGACTTTATCTACCACCCTCTGTCGTCGTCCTTCGGCTTCGCTTAAACCCCCCGCCCACCCGCTCGACCTCCCACGTTGTTCGGCACGAGCAAAGCCCGGATAAGGGACGTGGAAGTTATTTACGTACGACTGTATTTGTGGCGTGGAAGCGCGACAGGGTTGACACAGGACAGCGTGCAGGTGTGGGGTGGAAGGGTTGGAAAGAGGGCTTGGACAGAACGCGAACCCGTCCCATGTGGGTTCCGTTAATTAACCGAGTCTACCGAGTTCTATTCCTCGCGTTATATTACTCTTCTCCTCCGAGTTCATCTGCCTCTGACCCCCGTTTGGTCACGATGCACCTGGGGGTCGCGGGGAGACCGGCTCACCCCTCGTCGTCGTACTATCTGTGCACTTACACGCGTCGCTATTTTGCCTACAATCCGACCCGGGACACCCCTCCGCTTGCCCGCATTCCGCGTGCAGATTGGCCGCGAGTTCTGACGGACTCACCTACCTCGATATGGGGTTGTTTCCAATTTTCTTACTGGCTGAATGGCTAATATGGTACGACAGGGTTGAACACGATGTCGTGTGGAATACAGTAGTTTGGAAAGGTAAACGTGAAGAGAAGTTGAAATGAGAGTCTGATGCTTTTGTTATGTGCATTCTATCAAGTTGATTAACATATTCTTTTTATCCTTTTTATAATAAATGAAGTCGAACTTGATGCAGAAGACTAAAATTCTAAAGCAATATCTTTACCGTCTAATTCTTAAGTAATTTTCTACCGTTTGTTAGCCAATGTCATTATTTTATTTGTAGAGAACTTCTAAACATTATATGAAACTTTTGGAATTCGTAATTGTGAGCGCATTCGTGAAAGTAAATCAATAAATCTGGATGCATTATCTCAGACACGACACTATCTAATCGTAAGTCGGATCGTACGTCAGCAGGAGTAGTTTTCGATAAATTCTCTGAGCAGTTGATTGGTGTGTAATTAACTTGAGCCGAGAACGGGATTTCCGGGTAGCGAAGGCGCGAATACATAGCCCGGCTTTGCCACGCCACGCTACGCCGGGAAACTTGACGGTGCGGCATATCAATTATCCGCGAGTTACAACCGCCGCTAAAGCTTCGATTCCCGATTATAATATGCCGCGGATTTGCCGCGGTGCGGTGTCAGCTAGAATCTGCTCGCCGCTAATTAATCTACCGTTTATTTGTCGCTTGATACATACGTGTAGCTGTTAGAGATATGCATCATATATAACAAAGTGAAGTTAAAGAATCTCTTCTTTGTAACACAGATGAGAAAGTTTCTAATCGTTTAGTAAATGACTACAAAATATCTAAGAATAGC
Source organism: Ceratina calcarata (assembly GCF_001652005.2). Lineage (NCBI taxonomy): Eukaryota > Metazoa > Arthropoda > Insecta > Hymenoptera > Apidae > Ceratina > Ceratina calcarata. Next base: position 528,238 of record NW_017157933.1, read on the forward strand.
AATGGCACCAACAAATTTAATTAGGTCGTGTCTAAAAATACTTTTTATTTCAAAGTATAAAGTAATTCGAAAGACACAACGTATATTATTATAATCATATATATTTAACTAATTTTGTACATAGATAGACGTTTACATATAAAGCAAATATTAATAGGTGATAATATTTGATTTATTACAATAATCATGTCAGGTAATCTGAATTAATAAAGAGCAGGACGAAGTTCAATAGTGATTTATGAATGCAAATTCGTTTTATTAAATAATTGTTATAATAGAATTCAGTCCCAATTTGTGCAAATTGTATGCGTATGTACATACAACTAGGTCAGATACCCACTGATTTCGGCTGGTATTTGAGGATCAAATGTATATTGGAAATGTTTCATTAGGTTAATTAAGTCTGGGCCGTTTGTACTATAAGAATACATTTACGTTACTGTACATAAAAGCGCAGGCTAGAGGGAATGATCCCGTTAATTGTAATTAAACAGTTTGCATTACATTCGCCAACTAATTCTGTTAATAAGCATGGCGTTTTTGTCCCAATAATTAAGCAGACCTTTTAGTTGTTCCTATTGAGAACATCCTATTGCATTATCATCATTCGTTATCGTACATTATTATAATTATCAATACGCTCTGAAACCAATTTTACTTATCACGTATTTTTTCATATGAATAGCAGACGTATAAGAGTAGCAGTAATTTAGTCCTTTTAATACTTTTTATGATACTTTCATTTGTATACCAAAGTCTCTAATACGTAAAAATATAATATTTTTCGTTTGCCAGGTAATTTGACTGTGAAATGAATTTTTCAATTCTCGTTGTATGACTGCGCGTATATTTTAATATTTACTTACGCGCAAATCAATTATGGCTTCGAACACAGTCAATATCCAATAATTTAATCACGAATTTAGTAGCTTCTGTGAGAATAAAATATTTGATTATAAAAAAATTCGCTGGAAAACATGTTTTTATGATCACTTTTATCTAAAATATTATACCAACTCCTTTATTATATTGTACAAATATCTAATAAACAATTTTAGATTGTAGAGAAGTCACATCGCACTTTGGAATTAATTCACATTATATTCATACGTCCTTCCAACAAGCTTCCTCGCGTTATCTGGCATTTCCTTATTATTCCCATATATCACGACAACTCAATTATCGCTTTGCTATTACTATCCCACAAGAAGTTCCTACGTTTATTAGATCCCGATTTATCGCAAACCGTACTTGAAATTTCATGACGAGCTTCTCTCATCGGCAACGTATCCGTTTTTTTCCCTTTATTATCTCGCCTCCGACTAGCGCGATTCGAGAGAAGGTGCACATGTTTCCTGGAAGCTCAAGTTACACAGGGTCGCGGCGACAGCTTGGGGGGCGGTCTGGGATGGGGAGCAAGTCGAGTAAGACAATGCCGGTGTATCCGAGGCGAGGAAATGAGATTTATATTAATTTCTACAGCCGTCGCGAGAACGCCCAACGCGGCGCGACATCGCCCACGCCGCCGTCCCGTGCCTCGTTACTCCCTACACCCTCTTCTCGCTCTTGTTTCGCTCTTTTTCCGGTGTCAGCTTTACCCCTCTGCTGCGACTGTTCCTCTGCTTAATTCGATGAAATTGTGCTATTTTCCTCGGACGATTGTGCAGCATTACGGAACGAAGACGCTGTTTTCTTCCACCCGTTCGCCCCTCAATCGTCCGTGGCACGCGATCGCGTATCGAAAAATCAGTGGGAAGAGGTTGGCAGAACAACTCCAACCTCGTGAATTAAAGAGGAGCTTCTTTCTATGAAATGGATACGCTTTAACGCTAGGATCACTAATAGCAATAGCATTGTTATCAAAGTATTTATTGTTACGCACTTATTAAAGGAATTGAACTGGCAGAATTGAGACACGTTTCTATATAGTTCGTGAGGATAAGGCTGCATATTGTAATAATAAGTGTTCGTACATGAGCGTACTTTGGAGTATTATTGTAATCCGAACTATTTAGGTAACCGATTGTAACACGTAAATGGATAGTGTTATAGTTTCCTATGGGTTGAAACGAAACCAGACGTTAGTAAAGTCAAAGTCGTTGCATGAAGCTTCAGCGTGTCACGTTCATGCTTTTCGAACGACAGAGCAGTTGAATTTCGTGTACGGAACAATGGCAACGACACCGTATCCCCTTTTCCGTTGCGTCGCATCGAACGTGCAGCTGTTCCACCGCCAGTTACGAAGCAAACAAGGATATCGTTCCTAGAATGGAAGCGATCCGAATCTCGAAGCGATACTCTTCCGGTGGGAATGAATTTACGTTTTACTTTCCGGTTCAATAGGAACGTGGCCTGGGGGGCGTTCGGTAAAAGTCTAGTCGAAGAAAATCGCGCGTGTCCGGGGGTAGAAATTCTCAAGATATTACACCACGAAACACCGCTCGATCCCGTCCCATCGGGAGCAGTGGCCGGAGATTTCGTAATGCACTGGAAGCCACGTACTCTCCCCGTATGGTGTTTACAGGAACTCGGCTACGGAAGGCAATTTAACCGCGTCGACGATTTTGTTACAAGACGTGAAATCTTTTAGTCAGCGTGCACGTATAGATACGCATACGTACGGGCGGAGTATGCAGGCATGCTCGAAGGTAGTCGAGGGATACCGACACGCGCTACCTGGCAACGGGCGTAGCAACACCGTCTCAACCAAACCCGAGCTAATATATGGCGTTGTCATTGCGCATTACAATGGGAGCCGTGTTACGTAAGCCGGTCACGTGTTCCGCTTTGCTATGCGCGCCACCCCCGCACCGTTCGGTTCCGATCCTGCCGGCTCACGCACGTGTACATGTGCCCTGCGCCCCTTTCGGAACCATCCCCCTATCGCGATGGAATTATGGTCACGTGTTCAGGTGAGACGCACATGCGTTTGTCATGAACGGAGGACCGATTATTCGGTCCATGGTTATCGACACTCGATAGTCTATCTTGGTTCTTAGCGAAGAAATCGAATAGAATCATTTTCTCAGTGATCAATTATAAATAGAAAATGTGTATAAATTAAAACGTGTTTGAATATTAGAATTTAGATGAAATGTTGTTTCCTGATTAACAAAATGCAAATTCATTTACTGTATGAATTATCTCAAGTTACATCAATTACATTTAATCATAAAAACGGGATGCATATCTGTGCGCAGCATCCATCGATTAGACTATTCCATCAAGTCTGCGAGTAACTAGGGAGCAGTCTGTTCATCATCCACGTTGGTCTACCATCTCGTTTGCCCAGCCAACGATGAGATACAAGTCCTTTTTCCTGTGGTATTACGTATGCGGCGGCGCGCCGCCCGTCTCGATTAGTATGCCGCGAAAATAAACCATTCCACCACCGTGCCGCGCCGCGCTTGCAGTTAGAAAAATTAGTTTTATTTACGGGACGGGGGTCGGGGCATCTGATATACAGCGCACGCAGCCTTGGCAACCGGAAGCCAACCGGAGCAGAGGAGTCGGTGTCGGAGTCGGAGTCTGGGTCGAGACGGCGCGCTGCGAAGCCCCGGAGGGCAACAATTGTGCATTCATCGAGCCAAGGGGCTCTAATTAAAACGCATTGTTTATATTCTTCGCAGGAAGCTTCTCGCCTGCTGCCCTCCCACCCAACCTCGACGTCCCTCCCTAGACGCGCATCGCCATCCAAGCCTCGTCGTTCCCAGGGGTTCTCCTCGGTCAGAACTTTCAGCCCGTGAGATCGAGCGGAACGAAACTCGAAAGTCTCTTTGAACGATCCGGTCCGCATTTCCTAGAAGTTATTTTCTCTCTTTCTCCTTTTGCCGTCTTTTATATTTTCTCCGACACGCCGGAGTTGTTCTTCTTAAGCGAACACCACCCCGGAGGTAAGGAACAGCGCAAGGGTGGTAGGTAGGTACCACCTAGCTCCGGGCGCTTGTTCGCTGTTTGCTCGCGAAACGGTTCGAGTAAAAGGAACGCTTTGCCTGGTGGGATGTGTGTGTCGTGCGTTCGCGGATTGTTTGGTAGAGAAATAGTGGGAACGTTCAGTCCGGATGGAATTTGGAAAGGGAAGGCAAGACGCGAAGCGGCTTTTCTTATTGTGGAAGGAAAGACGCGGTGGATTGTGATGTCAAAAGAGGGAGGCTTGAGTAGTTGTAATGAAGAAAATACAGTGCGATTTGCTATAATCCGTTCAGGGATGAGGATATCTTTTATGATATTGGATAACGTTTCAGTTTCAGAAATAATTGTAGATTGACGATGAGAACGACGAAGATCCTATAGTGGATGCCGTTTTTCTTTAAGCATGTTATTTAAATATACTATTTATATGATGTATGCAAACATTTATTTTGGAAACATTTATAATTTGGAGATTTTCCAATTTTATGGATATGAATACAGAAATTTCTTTATAATACTAACAATCACGTTCAGTTAACGAGTAGCAAGCAAAAGAGTGGTGATAATCATTGATTAATAAAATCGAATTCATACTAGTAGCATTGAATACCTTTTTTACGTGGAAGAATTTAATTAGACGAAACATTACAGTTCATACATCACATCCGACCGTGTACAGATCTACGGTTCTTACTGTAATGAATTGACGTCATGATTCACCAGTCGTCGCCTTAAAAGTTTACGTCAATTAGATGAAGATCGGGGGAAGTGTTCGAACGATACGTTACACGGCTACGAATTACGTTCGTGCCTGAACGAGGAAAGATGGCGACGAAGATCGAAAGGCGCGGGTGGGTGAGGGATTGTGAAGGGGGGGCGACAGCCGGGTAAAAAAGAGGGTTAAAGGAACAAAAACCGGGTGAACGGCAGAATCGGATTTGCCTGGCACTTTCATTTCGCGTCCCCGTAACTCGCGCGGAGGTTGGCATGCCGGACGACGGAACGTGTCCCCGCGCCCGCCTACCCGTTCTCTTCCACCTTCCCTCCTATCCCACGGGAAAATTACGTCTCGATACAAATCGTAGTCGCGTTTCCGAGGCAGCTGGGCGAAAATTGTAGCCGGTCGTTACTTTACATTCAACCCGCGAATTTCGGCTTGGCTAACGATCGGATTATGGTCTCTGGACTTGCCACGTTTCATTTGGATTTCGCGTGCGTAACGAGTCTGACAAACTTCATGTCAGATTACGTGTCATACTTCCTCTTTTACTTTTGGAAATTGGATAGCGTTATGTAATAAAAAAGATACTATCAATTTTTCTTCTAACTCCGATATTTAACGATTTTAATCAATTAAAGGCAATATTTTTATAATTGTCAAAAGTCGTTTTGCATTAATAAAAATTTCGATTGGTAGGATTAACATAGCATTTAATCTAAACAAAGACCGACTGCCAATTATTTATTACTATCGATCGCCATTCTATCCTACTTACTTCTTTTTACGAATTCATGCGGTTCGATCGCGTTGAACCCTTGGCTAGCTCCAACATTTTTGACAGGGACGTTGAATACGAAACAGCTCCACGTAATCGCGCGGATTTTTCCATTTCGAAATTACCGAGCTCGTGCTCCGGACTGCAAAATTGCGCGGAACAATCAGTAAGCAGCCGCAGCATAAAAACACCTAAGCAGATTGCTGCCCTTTAAAGTTTTCGTGCAATACGGAGGATTGGATAATGGAGAGCTTCCGTATTCATTTCTTTTCAGTTTCGCAAGTTCTTAGATGCTAATATGCGGTTAAATCTTCCTCCGTTCATGGAAGCATTTGATATGGGATCATAAGAAGCTCGAGTAGAACTGTAAGAACTCGCTGCGAGCAAAATTGAAACGAAGTTTACAGGAGGGAGTCTCTTGAGGTTTCTTAGCCAAAGTTTGCTGGAAAATTAGGTGACTTTGGTGGAAATATAATTCGGATGCGTGCACGTTATTAAGTTTGTACTGCGCCAAATTTCTGAAGTTGCAAGAGTACTAAAATAAAAACGTTCGTTCCTACGACGCAAACAGAATCGATAGCGTGAACTCATAACGTCCCGCGGACGTATACAGCTGCATTTCATCAACTTTATCATTCTCATTAATTTCGTACAATCTACGTTGCGTCGTAAAACATGAAAATTCGGCGATATCGAACTTTAGAACGTCGATAAGATAGTACATATAAATAATATAAAATATAATAAATTAAATACTTAATCCCTATAATATGTACACGTATGAAGAAACGTCATATATTTCAGTTAGTTTAACGAAAGAGAGATTTACATAAATAATAAATATAAAGCAAAGAATAACAATAATAAAATTACAATTATTTCAAAGTTCGGAGGAAAACGTGTGTGGTCTAATAAAAAACTATGAACGACTCTTTCCCACCCTTTCCTACTCTCCTTCCTTCGGAGGGAGATCTCTCTCTCCCTTTTCCGTTCACAGCTCACTGTCGTTTCTCACCCCTCACAGACTATCGCGTTAACACGCATATTTTACATTTCATCGCAGCCACTTAACGCGCAGCGGCGCCGTTTTCTTGCCGGGAATTGGCCACGTGATACGCGGATCGATTAGAAGACGGGGGCGGGTTGTAACAATGGCTCAATTACTTGCGAGTTCTCGGTAGATGTTCGATGTTGAGTGCTTTCAGAGAATTTTGGTAAGAGAGACAGAACTCGATCAATTATAGAATTCATGATAAATGTAGCTCTAATTTTTATTTGTGTCATAATGCCTTCGATTTTCATTCTACTCTAATTTCTATAGGATTTTTCATTAAGAAAATAAGAATTGCATTTAATACACTATAAAAATTTTTACGGTAGTTTTAAAATGTACTGAATGTTATTTATGTTGGAGAACAGTATCATTAAAATGACTCTTCGTTTAGAAGCCTTATTTTTTATACGTGGATCTTACTCTTTAAATTACTGCTATGAACGGTTTATTTCATAGAATAATTCACAGCCTGGGAATAAAAAGTTTTGATTTGAAGTTTGTCTTGTTTGATTGCGCGGTACTATTCCACGAAAGGAGGTCAGAATGTGGGACGAGAATCACCAACAAAAAGTGGTTACGTACGACGGGACAGGCCGAAGGGTGTCGCGTAAATTACGGCAGATATTTCTCGGTTTATCTCGGTACCATCGACTGCGAATCAATTACCAGGGGAAGCCACGAGGTCGGGAGAACCGATCGAGCATGGTCCGTTCGATTTCTCGATCCGTTTTCCGATCGATCACTGTGGGCCACCTCGCGTCGTAATTCTCCCGACGCGGCGGCGCGGCGTAGCGGTGATAACGTTTCTGCCTAACGACCGCGTGTAATACTGATAAAGGATGGCAAAAACTGCTGGCCGTTTCTTTCGTACGTCACCACCCCCTTGGTCTCGTTAATCTGCGCCCCTCGCTGCGCCGTTGCGTTTCGTTGTGCCGCTGACGAGTTCCGGCGCGGAGCGAGCAACGATTTCCGTCCGAAAATCGCGTATTCCTGTAAACCCACGAGGGGTTCCCGATGGGAGCATGCGGTATCGATGAAAAATGTGGATCGTTTCAACGATTGTCTTTAATCTCGCTTCCGTCCCTTAACGAATGACTCTATGGTCCATGAAAATGGAATGGTTGACACAGTACGCTTTTTAATCTTTCGCCCGTTGACACCTCGCCTAGAGAAGGACAGACTGACACACGTAAAGTTCACGAACTTCGTAAAGATTTACAAAGGCGTTATGTTACACATAATTTCACTAATACTCAAATCATTCCAAATCAAGAAATTAATTTTTTAGTATTACATTTACTGAGAAATAGTTTGTTACAGATACGAACGTTCGAGTATTAGAATAATACTAGTCATAAAACGGGGAAGACTATTTTCTAGCATAAGAAGAGAAATCATTGAAGATTTGTTTCACTCTCACAGGAACAGTGAGCGAAAGACCACGTCTTCATGGATTTTGTTTTTCGGGAGAAGAAACTGGAGACTCAGCATTGGTCAAAAGCAAAAGAAAGAGCGGGAAACAGAAGCGATTCGACGAACGCGAACGGCTTAGCTTTACTTTTCGTTCGTCTTTGTCCCGAAGTTCTAAGACGAATCGTTCTTCATCCAACAAAGTCTAGAAACGTTTCTCTTTCAGGCTCGATCGTAACGCGCATGTGAATCACGTATACTCCTGTGTTCCGTTTCCGTTCTCGCAGGTAGCATATAGGTCGACGTCGATCGTTGTTGATTTGACAAGCGTCGCGATGCGGTACGCTATTTCCCTTTGACGTGGATCGAATTGGTTTCCTGATCTAGTGGCTCTACTGCGGTAGAACCTTGGCGCGATACTTGCAGTAGTTTTGTCCTCCCATCTTTCCTTTTTATTTCTATCGTAAAATATGTACTTCAGTCTGCCGTAACATACATCGGCGGCCAATTCTATAATGCTTGCCAACTCGTCCTGTCGATAGATTTAGATAATACCGATACCGTTTAGTCACTCTTTCCAAAAAATTTCTATTACTGGAATTCTGAAGTATAAAAACGTAATACTGAAGCAGCTATTCCTACATTACCGAAACGATACTGTTCTCCTCTTTTTCCTAGTCCAGAATTAAACAAAAATTCTGATAAAAAATTTGGTGGGGAAAAATCGGCGAAACGTCTGTAGAAACAAAAAACTTGGATACGAGTAGGGGTAGTAGGCAAAAGTCCAGCAGCCACGAAACGTGTACACGGAACGTTTTGATTCCTACCGGTAGGAAAGCAAAGCCCTTCGCGTATTTGCGATACGCGTTGCCGGCATACGAATGTAACCGTCACGTCTCTCTCTTTCGGTCGATCTCTCTCTTTCTCTCTACCTGTTCTTCTTCGATCCGAACCCGTGCAGGGACACGGCGGCGCGGGCGGGAGGGCGATGCACGCATGTGTGCGTGCGTGCCGAGACACGCAACCACCGCGGTTTATCCACAGTCAATAAAGGCTGGCTGTCAGCATGAATACCAACAACGAGGATCCGAGGCCGGCTCTGTCCCCGAGCTCCTCCCGCCCTGTCTCCTCCCACTATCCGCGGAATCGCGCGGTTACAGCTCAGCCCGTTGCAAGATTTACCGCGGGCCCGTACATCATACGCACGTGCGTGTTTCACCGTTATCGTAAATACATTCGCACGCATAGCGCAGCATCCCACCGTGTGTGTAACAGCGGCGTCGCTACCCAGCACGTACGCATCGAGGGGGTGTGGATTTTCTAGGTATGACCGCGCCGCTCTGCCAACGGGACCAACGTGCCTTGATATCGAATTCCGAAGAAGATTGCTTCGGTGACAGGATAAGGAGCGAAGGATTTTTGTGGATTCCAGAGGTGTTAGAGGGTGCTCGACGGAGTGTTATCAATGGGGTGGGATTTTTAAGACAATTCTTGCCAAGTCATTTCGTACTAGTTACAGGCATATCCATTTAAATGCATACATATAAAATATAAAACGAGCGTACAGATATGTACTGTATGTTATCATATTAATTGTACTTTTACGTATGGATATTGTATTTTCTCAAGGTATTTTTAAACACATTCAATCCAAATTGATTTCGCTTTTATTGCTGGCAAGGACATTAAATTCGAACAAAACTCCTCTCCTTATTCTAAATGCATTCAAAGGTCGTACTGATGCATCGCACGGATTTCTCTAGTCAGCCATGTATCAGATTGCGAGATTTGGCGATCTGCAAGATTTCGAGTATAGAAACGTCCAAGCGTTCGCAAGAGATACGTAAGAACCTTTTCCCAGCGCCTCCTTATCTCCCGAATCCTAGTAGATAAAGAAAACCGTTTCAATTTTCCTAATGCTGGCAGCGTCTTGCTTTTACATTACCAACGTCTTTCCTCTAACCAACCCCTTCCCTTGCCCTCGTTCAGTCACCACTCTGCTTTATTTGTTTTCTCAACCGCTTCAATTTTTTTTTTTTACCTCGCGTCTCTTGGTTCGCGCCGGTTTCCGGTTTTCCCGCGGCTTTCCACGACCCGGTTTCAATCTGAACCGGAATCTACGATCCAGCCGCGTCCGACGAAAGGTACCTTGGTCGGATAATCCTCACCGGGATCTGGACAATGTGAGCAAGGATCGAAGGAAGCGGGGGTCACTCAGCACCAATCCGATTAATTCTCTGCTGCGGAATTGCCGCTTCCTCCTTTTTCTCTCCCTTCTGACGGTTTCCGTGGTTCCCCGTTAGAAAACGAACTGAACACACTTTCCCGGAAGGCGAGTGGTTTTAAGTGTCTCGCGATGCGCGTTGTAGCTGGTTTCTGTGGATAGGATTTGAATTTTCAAAGAAGTCTGTTTAGGGAATGTAAAAAAGTGGATTGGTTGTAGATCTTTGAAAAATAATGTTATTTGGTTTAAAATGATTATTTTATACTATTC
>NW_017157933.1:539552-544559 GCF_001652005.2 Ceratina calcarata
GTTAGAGGGTGCTCGACGGAGTGTTATCAATGGGGTGGGATTTTTAAGACAATTCTTGCCAAGTCATTTCGTACTAGTTACAGGCATATCCATTTAAATGCATACATATAAAATATAAAACGAGCGTACAGATATGTACTGTATGTTATCATATTAATTGTACTTTTACGTATGGATATTGTATTTTCTCAAGGTATTTTTAAACACATTCAATCCAAATTGATTTCGCTTTTATTGCTGGCAAGGACATTAAATTCGAACAAAACTCCTCTCCTTATTCTAAATGCATTCAAAGGTCGTACTGATGCATCGCACGGATTTCTCTAGTCAGCCATGTATCAGATTGCGAGATTTGGCGATCTGCAAGATTTCGAGTATAGAAACGTCCAAGCGTTCGCAAGAGATACGTAAGAACCTTTTCCCAGCGCCTCCTTATCTCCCGAATCCTAGTAGATAAAGAAAACCGTTTCAATTTTCCTAATGCTGGCAGCGTCTTGCTTTTACATTACCAACGTCTTTCCTCTAACCAACCCCTTCCCTTGCCCTCGTTCAGTCACCACTCTGCTTTATTTGTTTTCTCAACCGCTTCAATTTTTTTTTTTTACCTCGCGTCTCTTGGTTCGCGCCGGTTTCCGGTTTTCCCGCGGCTTTCCACGACCCGGTTTCAATCTGAACCGGAATCTACGATCCAGCCGCGTCCGACGAAAGGTACCTTGGTCGGATAATCCTCACCGGGATCTGGACAATGTGAGCAAGGATCGAAGGAAGCGGGGGTCACTCAGCACCAATCCGATTAATTCTCTGCTGCGGAATTGCCGCTTCCTCCTTTTTCTCTCCCTTCTGACGGTTTCCGTGGTTCCCCGTTAGAAAACGAACTGAACACACTTTCCCGGAAGGCGAGTGGTTTTAAGTGTCTCGCGATGCGCGTTGTAGCTGGTTTCTGTGGATAGGATTTGAATTTTCAAAGAAGTCTGTTTAGGGAATGTAAAAAAGTGGATTGGTTGTAGATCTTTGAAAAATAATGTTATTTGGTTTAAAATGATTATTTTATACTATTCTCTCTCAATGTTTCAAGGAAAATAAACTCTAAGGAATAATTAATAATTTACTTAAAAGAGACGATATGTTGAATTATCTGTATATAAAAATGAAAAGAAGAAATTTATTGCACGAATACAAATATAAACAAATGCAATTGTTGAATTAATTCCATTATCATATAATAAAAAATAAATGCAATTTATTCGTTCGCAGCGAACATCCAGCATGAAATTCTCTAAACTGAGACGGAGAACAAACAAAATCAATGAGTGAAATCAATTGTTAAAAGTTCAAGTCGGTTGTTAACGATTTCACTGTTCCGGGAAGAGGGAACAGGAAAACGCGCACCAGTTTCATCGCCGCGTGTTTCAGTAAAATTGATAAATTTCCAACGCGGTCATAATGAACGCTCCCCGGGCTATCGACCAGTTACCGGCAATAAAGCCCCGAAACTTTTACCCCTCTCGCGCTAATGAAGTGCACGCGTATAAACTGCGCGCCGTGCGCGCCTCTATTACAACTTATATACATATGTACATACAAAGCCGGTTGGCCTCGTGTCGGTAAATTAAAACGCTTAATCAAAGCCGCTTTTCGGCGGAACTCGATGCGACGCGACGTGTGCTCGTTCTTCGAAAATGTATTGATATTCGTTGCTGTTTCGGAGAACTCGACTTCCACCGATCCGTCATGCTACGACGCATAATCGTTCCTCTCCGATATTTCATCGCGTTTCATTATTACATTTTATCGATATTTCATTACCTCTGATAAACAATTTTCGTTAAAATCGTATGTAAGTCGATACGTATAACGAGAAATTTAATGAACAATACTGATTAAAAAGTTGGCCACAGATAAAAACACGTGAGAATGAAAATGTATGAAGTAGCACTTAATACCTACCTCAAATATTTTGGCATTTTATTAATCAACGCAAAATTTTTATTGTTAGAAGGAGATATTTTTATTTTAGTATTTAATTAAAAAATTGCGGATATAAAACATCATTTAACAATTTTGATTAATTATGGAAAACTTTTATGAGGTGTGAACTGTTCTCACGTAATAGCTGCGGGAAACTTTTGTTTGACTTTTTGTATGCTTTTTGTACAGTCTCTGGTACATTTTTAGTCAGTTTTACATTATTCATATTTTTCAATTAAACATGAAGAGAGCAATTAATTTTAAAAAACGCCAGCATTGAATTAAAAAGCAGAATAACCGTGATCAGACGAGCTTGTAATGTTACATAGGAACAGACAGCAGGTATTTAGCGTAACGACGATGGTACGGGCGATTAATCGCGTGGCTCGAACGCTAACGAAACGGCCACGTATCATCATGATCGCGGACAAATCCGTTTCTCCTATTACGACACACGCTATTACGCTCTTGACGTATTAAACGTTCCATTTAACCGGACGGGTTCTAAGCCCAGGCGAAGGCTTATGCAACGTGTTTGCAATTGAATCCCCATGGCATTACGTAAATACTAACGCGTCGTAGCAAAGATTTCACGTCAACCTGCCTAAGTCCACGGGTATTTGCTTTCGTGGTCATTCGTAAAGAAAAAAAAACGAGAAACCTTTGACAAATGGGCTTAGCAAACGACTGACATGCTCTTAATTACGTTACCTTAATCTCTACCTGAAGCTCGCAATTATTGTTTTTGTTGCGAAAGATGAATTTCTTTTTGAAAACTAAAATAAATCTTGTAATATTACTTGTGAAATATTGGTAATTATATGATAATGACTTCCCGAAAGACCGGATTCTCGTGAAATGGTTTCGAGTCAAGGATGAGCTAATGGAAGAAAGTCTTGCCGGCTTTCTCTAGGCAAGGGACCGGGGGATAATCCATGGATCAGTCCTATCGAAACGAAATCCCCTCTCTGAAGTTGGTAGGTATCGTCTCGTCTTCGCGTAAAATGAGATTCCTTCGTTATAATTGCACCCGTTGACGAGCGGGAATTTTTCGGCGCCGAGGAAGAATGATCGACGCTGATCCGAAAGCTCACCGGGGGATCTTTCACGGTTTTCTTCCCTTCGCCCCTATCTTTTTTCTTCTCATTTTAATGAGTATGCTTAAGGGATCGAGTGCGTTTTGTTGTATGCGATGATTGATTGGCGGAAATACTCATCTTTTTTAATGAATTTTAGCCGCGATGAACCTTCAGGGTATGATGCATTGTCAGAACTTTTATGCAGGGGGATGTACGAAAATTCGGCTGGAAGCATTAAGTTTTGTACGTAATTTAGTAAAATCGTATGTAAAAATTGGATCAAATTTATGCGATGTTATTTTTAATATCCATCATTCCATAAATGCAAGGACATAAATTAATCTCAGTCTAAATATTTGATGAATAAATTCCATTTTTCTCGAAGTGCATATTATAAGCTCTTACGTAATTCTATAATTTAGTATTTAATAATATCACACAAACAATCAATTAAAGACAAATAACGATTCGTGGAACAATTGTACCGTTGACATGGAAAAATAATTATTTTTTTTCCTGTAACGACTACCGCGCACAGAGAGCCATCGGTGAACGACGGCAATAATTGATCTCCAGCACAATCTCCTAATTAAGACCAAAGTGGACGACAAGTGCAGAGTAATTTCCATTGAATTACCATAACCGCAATGGCAAACCGATGCTTGGACGTTTGCCGGTCGATCGATGAGGCGAAACAGGACATTCGTCGGCATGTCGCGAGTTCACTGGCGACAAATCGCGATGGACCTCGTTAACACAATGAAAGACCGAATGTTTTTTTTTTAAAAAAAGTAAAATATTCTGTTCTATCATCATAATTTCTATTTTCACGACTTCTTACTGTAGCAAATGTTATTTTGAATGACGATTTTTGTCGAGACTGCAAGTGGAAAAATATTTTAAAATTAAATTTTTAATTTGGTACATCGTCCGTTTAGCATATTTAATGTCATTTCTATTTTTTGACAAGCTCCTTCCATGTAGGAATTAAGATCTTATAGAGACACCCTGTGTACAACTATAGCTTTCCGGGGGTGCTGATATTCTCGCGACGTTTTTTACTCGCCGTTTTCATATCAACCTGTCCCGTGTTATGGGGTTTTAAACGAGCGTTATAATGACTGCCGGTCGACGTTGATTAAAAAACCTTCAACTGGCTGACATGGGTTTGGCTACCGGGCTGGGGAAAGTCTACACGGTTACGCTCATTGTCAGTCAAGGAAGTCTTTATACACTTTAGCGTAATTAATCAGTAATCTTGTCCAACAAAAACGATTGTTTCTACTGAATTTTTTAAATATGCATTTATACAAAATTTGATCTTTTTTAACGAAAAAATATACTCTATGAGGATGAAACCAACAAATGAGCTGTCAGTATATCTTTTCGTTCTTCGAAGTGTAACTTAATAACGGTGTGAGATGGAAATAAAGTTTTAGATACAAATTTGAATCTTTTCAATACCCTTTTTTCACTCTGTTGCAAACAATGACTGCCGGGAAATTGCATTCGAAAGAGGATTCGAAACTTCGAGGGTTGATTTCATCCTCTGAAAGCAATTTCGTGGGAAAAAATTGCTCTACGTATAACCTATTACACTATCTCTCTATGTATACACAATCTTTCATTAGTCAGAATTCTCGAGTTGGGCAAATTTCGTTTTATAATGCTATTTTTTTGTATTCGAGTGTATATGAACGTTAAAAGTTTAATGACTATAGAATATTCCGGGATCAAAAAATAAAATCTAATATGTATTTTTTAAATCAGTAAGCTATACGGTTTTTGTCATTTTCCATGGGAAAATGTTAATATTAATTGCTTATTGGCTTTAAAGTTTTCTATGATTATGATTTTCCACTAAAAGCGAAAATTAGGTTTTCTTTATTAGTTAATTATCTATTTCACTCTTATGACTATCATCATGTTTATTATTTATTTCTTGACACGATTGCTATTT
>NW_017157933.1:544570-549335 GCF_001652005.2 Ceratina calcarata
ACTGACTGTATAGAGAAATCTTTATAGAGACATTTAAAAATCTGCGAAAATGCTATTTTTAAAAATACCATGTTTGTAGCCTCTAGTTCACAAAAAGTAGACAGAAGCTGCTTTACATAATAAATTTCAAATTATGCCCTTAATCACGAAAGCATGCAGAATTCCTTTTCACTGATATCAAGGTAATATGTGATGCGGGATAATAGTCCTACTATATTTAATTCTGGTTTCGTAGAACAATAAGCCAGTGTCCATCATCTCAGGCTGGGTAACTACAAAACTGTCAAAGAAGCTAAAGACAAGGGTACGCTTTCTTTTCTGCATGATTCTATCAACGCAACTGGGCACGCATTTCCCTGATTAGTTTTTTAATAACATTACTGTGCTTTATTCGCTTTAATCTACGTCGTTTCCACAAAAAAGGACTAAATCTTTGCATAGCGTGCGGGATCGCGGCGCGACGACGGTGATACCGGCGGTTGTGACATGAGGGCTGAAACCAATGCTGGATACCCGGGATAGGCGCGGGAGGCTTGCGGGTACTCTAAGCCAGCAGGATAATCCGCGGTTTAAAGCGGTCGAGCAATAGCGCTGATACGCGAACGTTCCGCCGCACCGCGGGGTAGGCCGTTCGTTTCCCTGGTCCGGCACGTTTCGCGCAGCCCCTTTCGACCACCGTTTCGAGTACAGTCGTGGTCAAATATACAGGTTCCTTAGAAAACAAATTCGTGCATCGTTGAAATGATGTTTGATGATCGTATTATGTAATTTTTAAAAATTAGCGAGAAGCTATTATCATCTCGGAGATATTCTTTCAGATTCTTTTAATTACATATGACAAGAAGTTATACATGTAATTTCATATTTTTATTCATTTTTCGTGCATTAAATACAATTATAAAAAATCAATGTCATAAAAATACACAAGATTGAAATAAATTCCTGATAAAATTATTGTGAAATATCTTACAGTATTCCAATTTATATTTTAACAAATGATATTTTAAATGGACATTATGATGAGTGGATGAAATAGTAACAAGGCATAATTTAAGCTTTATCTTCGTTTCATCAATTATTTCTTACTGGCTATGAAATTTATCGTACGTTATCCAGTTGCATATCCATCCACTTTTAACTACCACTGTACGTACATGTATGGATGTAGAGTGAAGGTCGAAGCGTGATGGACGACACCGCTGCGTGTCCGATGGTTTGGTAAGTAGATCGATTGCCGCGATACGTGATGGTTCTCGCTGTTTGATTTATCTGAACGAGGGTGGTACGGTATGACGGGAAAGCCTCATGGAAGATTTAAGGGGAATTCGTTGTAAATGTTGATACGAAGTTCGGTCCGGTTGTTGATCGGTGGCGGAACTTGTTGTTGGTGGTAATATTGGTCCGGTAGGCTCGATGCGAGGAAGAGATACGTAGTTCAACGTTGATCGGTAGGAGTAACATTTGTTGGGAACAAACTACTAAATCGTTCTAAGTAAAACCCTAAACATGTACTTACTAGAGATTGAAGCTGCCGTTTCACTAATACTAATAAATGTTGAATGCTTTTAAGATTACCTCGCGTACTGTTTATGAAACTTCGAATACTATCTAGCAAACTTAGAACACGTTCTGAAAGATCTGAGAGAAATTGTAAATATGATCTCTATGTTACTTGTACACTGCTCGTTTTTGTTGTTATATACATATATATGTCTTATATGAGATGGGTTCTTGTAAACCGTGAATAAATAAATAAATAAATAAATAAATAGATACTTTTACCAATCTTAGTTTAGTATTTAAAAATTACAAGCGTACAGCAAACAAAGAAAAGAGTTCATAGGGTAGGGAATACGAAGGAGAAGCGAAAAGTAAAAGAAAAATTTCGTCAGCAATGTCCAGGTATCCTCGTAAAAAGCACGCGTACTTGTCGAGTTGGTGAGATGGGGTGATTTGGGTTGCTGGTGGTAGGGCCAAGAGGTGGGACGAAGCAGGCCGAACGAATCCAGTTATCGGTTATCCATAAATCGAAACTGAATGAGCTGACCGTAGTAGATGGGTCATCATAATCCGCGTGGACGAGCAACGGTGATCGAGGTTCGACGCAGTCGGACTCCAATGGCTTCATCGCCCGAGGCCGCGGTAGGGAATAAAACCCGAAAAAACGAAAGGAAAAACAGAGATGCTGGAGAGAAGAGATTCTCCACGGCGACACGGGACATATAGAGAGGGAGAGGAAAAAGGGTTGATAAAGAGAAAGAAAAAAGTGGCTGTTCTCACGGCCACACCTGGCGGACCGCGATTCTGAATTAACGACCCACAATTTTGCGATCCCGCGTCGACGCCCGTCAACGATGGCGACGTGTCTCTCATTATCATCGACGTCGTCGCGCGTTGTTTCCGTTGCCGACGTTTTCTTCGCTGCGCACCGCGGCACGGTGGCAAAAAATGTATTGCACCGGCACGGCGCGCGTGGGCGGCGGCGGCGGCGGCGCCGTGACGCTTAGTTGAACACGGCGCAAGTTTCACGGGCAAAGTCGCGCGGCAAGTTTGCACAGGGACACGAATATTTTTCCAGTCACTTTTTCAGTCGCTGTTGTTTTTTTAATTACGGTCCTGCGGGTTCGTCGGGACAGCTTTGTAACGGAGAGCTGCGTTTTCGTTGCCGGGATTAAAGGGATCCATCACGGTTTTGAAAAGGCGGAAAACGTTTCAGAGATGAGAAGGTGAGCGTCCAAAGCGAGAATCTTCTCAGCCGCGAGAATCATGCCTGTTTGACAAGTGGTTTGAGAAGCTTGAAATAAACTCGTGCTCAGCTAGAGAGAGTTAGTTTTCTTGGTGCAAGTAGAATATGTCGCTGCATAGTCAGACAGAACGGAAGCATTTGATATTTAGTATTGCAGTACCATTTCAACCTCACGTGACAAGATTAAAATAAATCTGGAATAAAGACTGAATTGATGTTGCACAAAGTTTCTAACCGACTGCATACATTAAAACATAATTTAATTAACACACAATAAGATGATATCTTAAGTATAGTGTTGATTGTCTAAAAACTGATCATTATTCTACGACTTCTGAACAGGAATTGCCATAAAATCGAGATAAAATCACAAAATCGATTTTGCTCGCTCAAACGTACATTCGAACCATTAATCGTTCAACCAGTCACGTTGACGACGAGAGAACAAACGATTTAACGAGGGAAGGACTGCTGGAATAGAGATGAAACGGGAATGAAACACGGCCTACGTGCGACCGTGAACGCGTTTACCTGCGTTCTCTGTACCGGAATTTAAGCGTCGATCCTCGACCGCAACGAACGGTTCGTCCGCAGGAATCTAGTCGGAAGAAGAGAGATTCGAGTACCTATCTATCGGTGCTGGGAGAACCGCGAAAGAACCGGTCTTTGTTCGCGACAAAGGCTGCCGTTAACCGACGCCGTCTACGCGTTTCGAAGGAATTTCAGATGAACTCGATTAAACTTCGAACAGATACAAGCCTAGAAAGCGAACGGGCGGATTGAAACGCTCCGCTTCCCAGCCCAGAAGCAGGGTTGAACCACGGGAATCGAGGACAATGCCGGAGACGTGCAACTTGTTCGATTTACCCAGATAAATATCGCGAATCGAAACTGGATTTCGTTGATCAGGATTTCGATGATTACATAGATGGAATTGTTTTTCCCTTAATTACCTCTTAAGCTATTGATGCAAAAGTGGAATCATTCCATCATTCCATAAACAGGTTTAAAAAAAAACTTTTGTGTCCCGGAACAGTGAAGCAACGAACGATTTATGCATAAAAGTTAATTCTCATTAATTCTAGTCGAAAATTTGCGGCACGATAACATAAAAGTAGCTCTTTTATTATCTGTGGTTTCGTTTAAACGGAGAGAATGTTAAAATAATTCGCGGACAACGTGGGCGATAAATGGGCGAGGAAAAAAAATACCTAAGATGCTATGCGACGGTTGGGTGTCCGAGAAAAAAAGAGATTTTCCTTTTATTTTATTCTGTACCGGCGTGACTGGCACCGGTTAAGCGAATTAGGAACTTTTCTAGGTCCAATAAAATTTTTTTCGCCGCGGCAAAGTGCAATTTCAACGGGGAAACTTTTTCCGTGACTAAGTGCGAGCTGTAAAAAAATTTACAGCCGCAACGACGCACGTGGTGCGGCGCGGCGAGGCGCAGGGCTCGGTGAAAAATTCCAGAATTACGACGTTCAAACGGGTAGCGTATTTCTGACGATACGGGACCGACCCAGAAACCGGCTGCAATTACACTGCGCCGAGTTCAGCTGCAAAACGGAATGAATGGTCAAGAAATTTACGACGTAAACGTTTTTTTTTTAAAAAGGGAAGTGGTTCTGTTGATTGATTCTCGTATGTACGATTGATATTGTGCGTATTAATCTGTCTGCAACGAAATATGCAGCCATTTCACACTAAACAAATTGCACATGCTCATTCATATCAGAAAATCTGATAAACAAGTGAACGTGTTATATTCTATTGACTACAAGACTCAATCGACTTAATAAAATCCTTTAAACTCTACTATTCTTTGTCTTAAATAATTGTTGAATGTGTATTTTCTCATATTTATTCAAGCGAAACCATTTGTTGTACATGAATTGTTGAAAATATTTCCGATACGTGTTAAATATTCTTCTGAAATTCAAAGCGTTGCAATATTCGTAATAAAAGTAGTTCGTGTTGGTTGTTAAATTATTTGCCTTAAGGATGTATAGACTATATACT
>NW_017157933.1:550694-564980 GCF_001652005.2 Ceratina calcarata
TAATCATACTTAACTCGTTAAATACTGAATTTAGAAGAAAAATGCATAGAATTTTTCTTTATAGAGGATGTCAGTGCCTACAACTTCTGTATAAAAAACTTTTGGCCAGCGTCAATAATTAATTGGATATTTCCTTCTATACTTTTTAGCACGTGGCTATTTATTATTATTGCATTCTTCTTCCGACATTTGATTTCTTTTTAATTATAGGACATGTGTTTTTCTAAGGTACATAAACGTTTGGGATTGACTGTATAGCTAACACATCCTTAACAAGCTGCGAAACACGATAACTCTCAAATAAAAATCGTAACTAATTCTTATCGTTTCATGATTATTTCTAATAACTTAAAACTGAATGATCGCTATAATTTGAATAAAGGGACAGACAACAGATACATTCAGGGCTCCGTTCTCCGCGTCGAAATTAGCTACCGAGTGGCGTTACATGGGAAAAAAGACATGCACGAGTTCCAATGTACTCTCTCACTGTAAAGGAGTACTAAATGTAACTCGTTCATCACTCGGAGAGAATATTTGAACAGTAACATATATTACGTTTCGTACTTTGTGTAGAGTAATGAATTGCATGCTCTATGCGAAAAATTGCGGGAATTATTCGATTCCTTGTCATCAATTTTCTCATGTCCAATTTATTCGTGAATGAAATATTTCCTAGACTTCGATTACTCAATACGAGATACATTTACCTTTCACATTTATACATTTCTATCTTCCTTTGTCGAACCATTTCATAACGCATGGATTAACAAAAATAAAATAAAGATACTTGTCATAATAATATTTTTGCATGCACAATTTAGAACAGAACACAGAATTTAAACAGAATTTTTCTCTAATTTATTTTTACATTTGCATTCTACGTTCTTTCGGTAAAAATTCCTATAAACGCCCACGGTCTAAATATAACGTTCCATATTGTTCTAAATTTTAGAAACTGACCCGACACAAGCGCGTACACGCGGAATCACCGCAGCACCGATGAAATTAAAATGTAATTCCGCTCAGCGAGCCGGTAATCTCCGCGAGTGTCGCGGAATACGTGCGTCGGGTTTCCCGTGGCGCGAGACGATTCCCTGGGGATGAGAGAGTAACCCGCAAGGGGTGGCAGCCGCAAAGGGAACCGCGACAGTTCGACCGGCTTATTTGCATATTTTAATCTAACGGCAAAAAACAGTCGCCCGGTCCTAGTCTTTCCATTAGATCGCTCGAAATTTTCCCTGTGTACGAGGTGTGCAATGAATTTCATAAAAATGTGAACCGAAAGCAATTAAAATTCGATTTGATTAATCCATTTATGATTTAATGAAGAGTTAAGTGGTACTTATAAAATAACGAATCAATAATAAATTTCATTACTTATTGGTTTGTCATTAATTTATTTTTAATTATAATAATACTGTGTAAATTGTCCAGGGATTAAATCCCAATGTCTGATCATTTTCAAATTCGACTACTTATAATATGAAATTGCTTTATGTATTTCATTAGAGTGAATCACAACACCTGAAGGTTGGATGTAATTTAGAGATTCCAGCAGCGACAAACCGTCCCTTTTAGAAATAGCCTCCTGCTCTTTTTCGAAACCAGACCGATCAACCGCTTCCATATACTTGTCAAACACATAAATACGCCCTCGGCGAGCGAGGGTGATTTTTTCTCATAGAGTTTACCGGACAAATCTGCCGGGGCCGCGCGGTACGGCGTCGGGAAACTCCGGGAAAATATTATGCCCCGGCGAGGGGCGCATGAATTATTTATACGCGAGGAGACGGTGAATTGTACCGAAGGCCGCGCCGGTTGGGCGGGCAGGCAGCGTGGTCAGAATTTTATGGCCCACGGTGTCTCATCATGGCCGCAGCTGGAGGGGGTCGGCCACTCATAAATAGGTCGTGCACGCGATTCCATTAGATTAAATTATAATATTAATCGCGCGAACGAGCAACAGCCAGGTTCCAAGGCTTCGCCTCCTTTCCGCGCGCGCGTTTAACGCTTTATATTCCGCGTTACGCTGCGTATAATTCCTGCGAGCGTGTAGTCGATGAAAAATATCCGTCTCCATACCTCCGGCCCCCTTCGCTGTGGAAAATACACTACGTTTTTATAGCGTCGGAAAATATCTCATCCGGAAGATTTTCACCCATTTTATTTTCATCCTGTTTCGGTGGCTACGTGTATATTCACCGACGCGAGGAAGGGTTGAAGTTTCGCTGCAGTATCGAACGCGCCATTTCTTTTTCGGCTCCCCTTATTTCTCTAATTTATTTTTACATTTGCATTCTACGTTCTTTCGGTAAAAATTCCTATAAACGCCCACGGTCTAAATATAACGTTCCATATTGTTCTAAATTTTAGAAACTGACCCGACACAAGCGCGTACACGCGGAATCACCGCAGCACCGATGAAATTAAAATGTAATTCCGCTCAGCGAGCCGGTAATCTCCGCGAGTGTCGCGGAATACGTGCGTCGGGTTTCCCGTGGCGCGAGACGATTCCCTGGGGATGAGAGAGTAACCCGCAAGGGGTGGCAGCCGCAAAGGGAACCGCGACAGTTCGACCGGCTTATTTGCATATTTTAATCTAACGGCAAAAAACAGTCGCCCGGTCCTAGTCTTTCCATTAGATCGCTCGAAATTTTCCCTGTGTACGAGGTGTGCAATGAATTTCATAAAAATGTGAACCGAAAGCAATTAAAATTCGATTTGATTAATCCATTTATGATTTAATGAAGAGTTAAGTGGTACTTATAAAATAACGAATCAATAATAAATTTCATTACTTATTGGTTTATCATTAATTTATTTTTAATTATAATAATACTGTGTAAATTGTCCAGGGATTAAATCCCAATGTCTGATCATTTTCAAATTCGACTACTTATAATATGAAATTGCTTTATGTATTTCATTAGAGTGAATCACAACACCTGAAGGTTGGATGTAATTTAGAGATTCCAGCAGCGACAAACCGTCCCTTTTAGAAATAGCCTCCTGCTCTTTTTCGAAACCAGACCGATCAACCGCTTCCATATACTTGTCAAACACATAAATACGCCCTCGGCGAGCGAGGGTGATTTTTTCTCATAGAGTTTACCGGACAAATCTGCCGGGGCCGCGCGGTACGGCGTCGGGAAACTCCGGGAAAATATTATGCCCCGGCGAGGGGCGCATGAATTATTTATACGCGAGGAGACGGTGAATTGTACCGAAGGCCGCGCCGGTTGGGCGGGCAGGCAGCGTGGTCAGAATTTTATGGCCCACGGTGTCTCATCATGGCCGCAGCTGGAGGGGGTCGGCCACTCATAAATAGGTCGTGCACGCGATTCCATTAGATTAAATTATAATATTAATCGCGCGAACGAGCAACAGCCAGGTTCCAAGGCTTCGCCTCCTTTCCGCGCGCGCGTTTAACGCTTTATATTCCGCGTTACGCTGCGTATAATTCCTGCGAGCGTGTAGTCGATGAAAAATATCCGTCTCCATACCTCCGGCCCCCTTCGCTGTGGAAAATACACTACGTTTTTATAGCGTCGGAAAATATCTCATCCGGAAGATTTTCACCCATTTTATTTTCATCCTGTTTCGGTGGCTACGTGTATATTCACCGACGCGAGGAAGGGTTGAAGTTTCGCTGCAGTATCGAACGCGCCATTTCTTTTTCGGCTCCCCTTGTGATAGATCGTCCTCTGTCGAAAGTTGAAGTTTTACACGCTCTCCGACCCGGATAGGGGAGGTACCTGGTTTTCTTCTTCTTCGCTGTGTTGTGACTATTTTTCAAAAGCTTGGTCAGCGTTGAAGTTCAGAGAATGCGGTTAGGGATTTGATCCAGAGAAGCGTCATCACTATTAAAAAATTGTTCTACAATAGGTATTTTTCTTATGTACCTATCGAGTTGTATAGTCATATAACTTTTAATGTAGAGTAGATAATAATTTTAATAAACTTGTGACACTTGTTTAAATTTCCTTTTTATTCATAGTTTTTTGTAAGCGTTTGTTTATCGCTGTAAATAGAGCTGAGAGGAAACATTCAATTTGTAGTACAAAAATTATGAAGTAACTCAATTATTATAAAAGTGGCATAGATTGCCTGTCCTGTTCACACGAGTTCACAAGATCCAGCTGATAAAACAAGAGAATCTCTTGAAACTTTTCCACAGCAGCGAAAAGGAAAACTAAACTTGACTGAAGAATATCCACTTGCGAAACTTGAAAACAGGCAGCGACTTTCATCGAAAACGGAGTTCTCTATTATCAGCGAATTTCTCCTCTCATCTACCGTGGACCGTGTGAAAAGGAAATCGTGAAAAAGTGTAGAACGAGATCATCAAAGAGGTTCGATCCGAAGAAACGGCGCGGTGGCGAACGGGTAGAAATACGTATTAATTAAGTTGGCTTTTAATTAATGCAGAGCCCACTTCGACCACGAAGGATCGCTTAGAACGGAGCTTCCCTTTAAGCTGTAATTACATTTGCGATACACGTGTAGGTGCACGTCCGCCGTGCCGCCGGTACCTCAACGCCATCCCCTTCTTTCCCTTCCCATTTCAGGATAGGCGATTGCATACACGGTGTACAGCTTCTATGAATCCACAATAAAAACACTATCCCATTACACGTATTGTAAGAGACAATTTTTTCCTTAAGCGTCGTCTTATTTTTATTATTGCAATTATAGGGGAGTATTTTTTAATTGCATTACAGGCATAATAAACGCAGTAAAATAGCATCATGTATACACTCTTACTTGAGATTACTTGCTTCACATTTAATTGTATTACCGATTGTATAAACTGGAAATATCTTTAAATTATTCTGGCATGCTTTCCTAATTTTGACAAGAAACTTTGAACACTTATTTCCAGATAATCTGTATAAGTAAACTTTTTAGAAAATAAAGTATTCAATAAAATAGGTTTTGATTTCAGCATGTAGTTTGGTTTCGTTCAACTTTTAATACTGAGACACCAGGTAGGTACAAATGCGGGAAGAGGGTTGTACGTATGTGTATATTCGCCTGCACGAGCCAGCTTTCGGCGAGGAACCACGGGAATATTCATCGGCTGCGACTACCCCAAAAGTGGCAACGCGGAGGATTTTCCGGCGTGTCGTGGATTACTCGCGTCGCGTCGCATCGCCGACAAGGATACCAGCCTGTCAAGTCTCTATTCTCTGAACACATCAGTCGGTTAGAAGTTATTCGGATTCTGTTTCTGATACCGTTTCGAAACAAATTTCGACGAAGAGAACTGTTTCTCGAAGTTGACGGTTTCTCATTTAACCAAATCGCACACTACTCGCGATTGGGTCTACTGATGAAAAATGAACTGGCATTCAAAACTGTTCGAGTTTATGATAAATATGAATTGTATTACGTCCGCATGTGCTCAAAATGTTGAAATAAAAATAACTCCAAATTTCGTAATAATATTTCTATTTTGTAAAATGGTCGAGTGATCTTCAGCCAGTTTATTTAATCACTGGGTTTAGTTATTGAACAAAACCAAACAAAAATTTGCAAACTGGTTAGTTTCATTGCTGTAACGTTAGAGACCCAAAAATATTTATAAAACGAATTCCTATGATATATAAAACGTGTTCTCTTTTTTCACAGTACTAACTTGTTTAAAATCACACAAAAATCACTTTGATTTAAAAATAGGTACGATACGATCAGAGATTTATTTGAGATAAACTATTTATCGTCGAACGGCAATGCAAATCTGAATTACGATACCATGGTTCAAATTCCATTAAACAAATGAATCCGGCGAAAAAAGAGAGAAAGCACAGAATTAAAGTGAATTGAAAAGTATTTGAATCACAAAATTCAGCACGGGTTTTCAAGGAAGTGCATGTACTTATGTAAAACGAAACTAGAGCTGCTTCGATCGCGATACGGTAATCGCGGTTAACGCGATCTCGTTTGCGGGAACGAGATAATTTCACGCGCTTCCGCGGCCACGCGAACACGCGAACACATGTATATAAGTGCCCCGTGTAAAAGGGGCAGATTATAATAGCAGAGGTAGCCGAACCTTCTTATGATAAGAACATCATTTATCATTATCAAAGCTATTATTTTAAATTCCACAGTGTTTAATATATGTACTTTTATAATTTAATCAGAAGATTTTGAAAGGGTTCAATGAATTATTGTATGAAGTGATAAATGCCTGAGAGTTTAGTCGTATAATAAGATTTTAAGTTAAGGAGGACCTGTTCGTGCATCAATAATTATTGAAAAACGTCATATTTCCGGTTTATTTTAGACAATTTACGAAAATTGTTTTTATTGTAGCAAATGCATGATATATTTTGATATGTACCATTCAAGAAATGCGTAAAAATGATGTTCCTAATTACTAATTACGCATGATCAACATTAGGAATTAAGAAGATGTTTTGGTTCACACTGGAATAGAAAATTTCCAAAGAGAAATGGATGCCTACAAAACGGCTATCGGAAGAAAGTAATTTGTGAAACTAGATTTCCTAATTAAACGTGAACTGTGTTAAGAATCGGCGAGACCATTCACCGCGTGCGCAGTTTCCACGAGCACGTACTACGATTTTCTTTCGTGTTCACCGATGATATCAGCCTGCTTACGATATCAGTCCGGATTACGGATTATCGATTATTGTTATTGTTATCGCCGTGGCTATTATCCTCCGCCGCGATCCTTGGCTGAGGATATTCGCACTCCGCCACGTCTCGCGTCGCGTTGTATCGGAAAACTGGAAGCTCCGGAAACGACGGCTGCGGCGCACGGGTTCCGCTCGAGCTGAATTTCAGCCTGGATTTCTTTTTCGCCGGAATGGTGGCCGTTGCTTAAAGCGAGATTGAAAAAGGTCAAAGAAAATTCTCGGATTTTCCTTCTCTCTTCCCATCGTTGCGTCGCAACGATTCTGCAAATTGGATTTCTCGCTCCTAATTTTCATAAGAATCCTTTTAACTTTTCCATTATAATAACAGATAAAGAGCTTGTAGCCCAGCAGCTTGTAATCCAGTTGCCAAATTTACCATAATATTTGCTGATGTTAGATGATAAAAGTATTGTTTCAATCAGGACAGATATCGATTCTAAAAATTAATGACGAGAAACATGAAGCCTCTTCGGTAGAATCGCACGACATTCTGATTGACTCTATGTCATAAGTCAAAGTAATATAAAGATCGAATAGTTGGAAGACAACCGGTTTACAACACGGTCGCACGAAATGAAAGAGGAATTAATCTTTGTGCACTTGTTACCCTCTTGTCCCCGAATGAAAGAGAAGGGTCACAGAATCGTTGGAAACGAGTTTTAATAAACAGTCGCGAAGAGTAGCGGGTTCGAACGACGCGACGTGCCGCAAACCGCGCGTGGTGCCTCGTGACTGGAAAGCTCTCAAAGGGTATCATAATCGCTGGGAATAAAGATCTTCCTTGTGGTTCCTTTTTTGATCTCTCTTTCAGCATCCTGCCATGCCTTGAAGCACGAACTTCCGACCGGACCGCAAAGAGGCAAAGAAAGAGAACAAGAGGAAACAAGTCTAGGACGACGTTATTTACAACCTTTGCTTCTCTCTCCCTTTTTATCCCACTTCTTCCTTCTCACCTGTTTCATCTCCCCTTATTCGAGCAACCGTATGATCCAGCGTTTCCACCCTTCTCTATCATTCAACTCTCTTTCTCTCTCCGTTACCCGCATGTATGCACGTATCAACGAGCTTTTCGCAGTTTTGAATGTAAAAAAAGGTGAAGAAAAGGAACTAGAAGGAGTAAAAGAAGAAGAACAAGAAGTAGCGTTACCCTCTTTTCATCTTGGCGCGTTTTGTGCCAGTTTTAAACTGGATTTCGTGCTGTGTCTCGCGCAACTGCTCTCGAGGGCTCTTCCTAGCGTCCCCAACCCCGGCAGCCCGCACCCACCCTGCGCGCACACAGATCCGATCCACAGAGAGGCTGATCTCGTTACGCTCGCGCGAGAATTGCCACTCGTGACTTTGCATACGTTGCCGCTAACGCTGCGAAAAGTTCCACGCCCATTCTGAAGACATTGGCCCGGCTCTGTGCCCCGTAACCCCTCGGAATTTCACTAAAGCAGCTCCTCCGCTCGTCACCACGGTAAAGGAAATCATAATTCATTGTGCAGACGACTCAGACACGAAGTTTTATATTCTCCATTTAATTCTACCTGTTTGGAATAACTCTTTGTTCTACATTAATTGCGTGTCTAAACGG
Organism: Ceratina calcarata; assembly: GCF_001652005.2. Lineage (NCBI taxonomy): Eukaryota > Metazoa > Arthropoda > Insecta > Hymenoptera > Apidae > Ceratina > Ceratina calcarata. Next base: position 558,939 of record NW_017157933.1, read on the forward strand.
ATTAAAATAGTGCGAGAAACAGTAGTATTCTCTTTGCCTTCATTCTTTTAATTACGAATATCTCTCTTGTTATTCTTGAAGAAATGGAAATAACGATTTCAATTAGATTTCATTTTTAGAAATTTCAGATAATTTATAGTTTTTGTTAAAACTTTTATATAAAAATATGGAGTGAAGGCATTTTTATGTGCAGACCATTGAAAATTTCTCTTTCTCGGTACATTAATGATAAAGTAATTAAATGAATCATTTTGGATGACAGCTCTTATTGACACATGGCCTGTATAAAGTGGGATGCAACCCTCGGCGAGGGTTCAGTCTCGTTGATCGGGCACCGGTGTCAATCGATTGCTGGTCGCGTCGCGACGTCTTCACATGCACGTGGCCTGCACGTGTGCAAGTAGCGCCTCCTCTCCAGGTTTTTGTAACAGGTCTGACGAGGGCAAGAAGCGGTTCGGAACTGGCGCAGTCTCGAGCAATCGATCACGCCAGCCCGAGCCCGGCCTCTCTTCTAGAACCACCCCCTATCTACTCACCCTCTGCCTCCCTTCTAAATTTATAGTTTTTGTTAAAACTTTTATATAAAAATATGGAGTGAAGGCATTTTTATGTGCAGACCATTGAAAATTTCTCTTTCTCGGTACATTAATGATAAAGTAATTAAATGAATCATTTTGGATGACAGCTCTTATTGACACATGGCCTGTATAAAGTGGGATGCAACCCTCGGCGAGGGTTCAGTCTCGTTGATCGGGCACCGGTGTCAATCGATTGCTGGTCGCGTCGCGACGTCTTCACATGCACGTGGCCTGCACGTGTGCAAGTAGCGCCTCCTCTCCAGGTTTTTGTAACAGGTCTGACGAGGGCAAGAAGCGGTTCGGAACTGGCGCAGTCTCGAGCAATCGATCACGCCAGCCCGAGCCCGGCCTCTCTTCTAGAACCACCCCCTATCTACTCACCCTCTGCCTCCCTTCTTCTCTCTCTCTCTCTCTCTCTCTCTCTCTCTCTCTGTCCCACCCCCGTTTCTGTCTGTTCCGTCGCTCTTCCACGAATTAAATTCCGCCGGGCTGGCTGCATACATACCCCGACCGACGTAACCGGCCGTGAAACTTTTCTGTTCCGTCTCCGTCTCCGGCGGCCGATCGAAATTAGAGTTCGAGGCGTTGCCCGAAATTATTGCGGCGAATAGCCGAAGCTTTGGCACCGTTTCCACGAACAGTGCGGAAACTTGGCTTAGGCAGTTCTGACGCAATAACGGATTTTCACGAATCCGTCTTTTGTTATACCGCCTTCCAGTAAAAATAATTTATTTTCTGAACAGAAGTGATTCTTGAATTCTTCAAAACAGTTTTTATTATATACGTATGATGTTAAACTGCTCTTAATTAATTTTATGTTACCCCGATTAAATAATTCTGATACTCATACGTTGTGAGCAAACATTATTAAGTGATCGCCAATCTTTGTTTAAGAAATGGAGTAAACACACATTTATGTCGGACGAATAAATATGTATGATTGCGCGAGCACGCAAACACTTATCCTGAGTACTGGTTTCTACAATTGTAAAAATTGCCACACAATCGTACGCACTTAAGCCCTTCGTTCTGCAACGAACGAAACTTTTTCTGGAGCCATTCTTTGAACGTTTTGCCCGTTAACTACCGAGTCAGGGTGGCTCGTGTAATCAGGGTATCGCGATGTTTTTCACCAGGTCGGTGGAGCGTCCTCGAACGTCGTTCCAGGATGGGAATGAAAGGAAAATTGAGCCTGCTGTTACGAAAGAGCAGGAGAAAGAGACAGCCAAGGTTGGAAGCAGGAAGGGAGACAGGCTGCGAAGCAGTTTCGCGAATGGGCAAAGTTTCGAGATGGTTAACGATTCCCAAGGGCCGTCGAGACGAGCTGCTGCGGTCCCGGACGACGAGCTGAACGCGCGTAATTGCACAGGAATCAGAATCGTGCGGTCGATCCGCGAGCAATTAATATGCTCTCTGTGTGCGCGAGCCGCCACGCCTGTTTGCCGTGCGAGCGTTTACGCGCGAGTATCGGCCCGTCTCTATATCTCGATGGCCTCGCTACAATGTTTGCCGACTAATCTTCGAGCTACGAATCAGGCAAAAAGAGAATGCAGAACCATCTCTCTCTCTCTCTCTCTCTCAGGGAATATTAAACAGAAAAAGTTCTCTGCTTACTTTCGCTTAAAAATTTTGTCGCGGACAAGTTGGAATTGGAAGCGTTCATGAGTTACTTTTACAATATGTAAATACGAATGTTGAGAAATTCATGGTTTAGCATGAAGAGGAAGTAGAATTTTGGAATGGCGCAATGTGCAAATAGAAATGTTGACGAACTTGTTTCTATTTTGAAATGTTCTCGTATACGTTAATTGAAACCCAAAAAGCAAATTGAGTTGTAAAAACGAGAAGTGGACGACTGTTGCTCAAAAACTCCGTCACCTACAAATCCAGTTTTCTCTTAAAAGCATCATTCATTCTAAACGCCGTTATTAAAGACCCTCTCTATCTCGTGTGTGTCACCGAGTACCGTTCAATCATCGCTCCATCGTGTGTATGCTCTCGTTTCAATTACGTCCTCCGTTTTTCCTTCTGCTCTACCATCCGCCGAAACGACCCTCGCCGAGTCAAAACGCGAAGCAGATTTTCGACCGCTCGAATAAAGATGCAAAAACGTATCTTTGCCGAATCATTGGAAATTTCCGTGCACGCGCGTCGCTGAATTTTCCCTGACTCGTGCGGATGACCCGTACACAGATGCCGAAAATCGAATTTCACCGCTTCGTGCCGACGAATCTTCAACGGGATGGGGATCGGAACGGGGGGACGGGGATCGGAGAGGGAAAGCAGGTGGGAGACGAGCGGTGATATTTCGAAAATCAAATTCCGCGGGTCGGCCCCGTAACGAATGCAATTTAAGGCAGCGTCGCTCGAAAGTTACGGCGCGGCATAGAGAATCCTCTGCAATCAACTCATTATGGACTTCGCTAAATCAATTCTTCCCGCTACTTCGCGGATCGAACTTGCCGTCCCTCGACGGACCGACTTTTTGTCAATAAAAGTGGAGAGTTTCCAACTACGGAATATAAGTGCTTGTATCTAACTTCGGGCACGAAATATTTTCAAGTCACAATATCTGACGTGCAAACTAAAAAATAATGTATATATTGATTGCAGAATTCAATCAATTTTACTATTCATCTTGTACTAGCATCAGGCATTTGAGATTATAATTGTTTAAGTAGTTAGATGCATGGGAGATTTTATAACAGTTGAAGTTTAAGTTTCAGCTTTGCAACCATACTTCCCCCGGTACCCAAAAGCTTTGATTTCCCGGAAGCTGGTAGGTAGTTAGGTAGGATAGAAAGTAGAAAGAATAAAAGTAAATATGACATCTTTTATAAAGAGAGAATATGTCCTATGATTGGACGTAATAAGTGCGGAATTTCAGAAAATTTCTGTGGGAATGGGCGCCGGACGGGTATCCTCGAAATTAATTGGAGGGTATCGCAAGCGCTTTGCCAGTCGATGTACGCCAAATTGGCAGAGCCAGCTGCGTCGCGCGTGTAATTCCCTCGTTTCGCGTTTTGCAATTCCATGGAACGCGAACGAACGGAGATTTCCAGCGTCTCCCTAATAAGCCAGGAACGAATTGACTATGTCTGGGCGGTTAGAGAGAAAGAGCGAGAGAAATAGGAGAGCCAGACGATACTCGATTTCTTAAAATTAGGTTCGAAGTTCCTCATCCCCCTCGTGTGAACTGGCGAAAGGAATATAGGAGTCAGAGATGCCGACCTTCTCAGTATCGTATCAAAAAGTTCTAAATTGAAACATGCCAATGAAGCGCTCCAACCAACCATAAATTAAGCGCAATCAATTCGAAGTTTTAAGCCTTCCAAGATTCCTTTCATTTTCTTTTCCTTCGGTTACGCCCACCCTAGAAAGTATACAAAAGTACAGAGTGACGATCACGGGTGGTATAGTACAGTGGAAACACTTAGTTACAGGAATTCCCTTTTTATAGGTTCCAATGTGTCATTGGATCCTGGGAACGATACTTAATCTTTCCGTGATCGTAACTGCTGCCCTATCCTCGATTAATGGACTCGTTTCGGCGTACCCCGAAACTTTTGCGAGCTTACCCCCGCGAGACGTCGTAAATTGAAAATTTAGCTGCCTTAGACAATCACGGCGAATCGATGCTTCCGATTGCTGTTCATCGACCGGATATGATTTAATTTCTTTCCACTGCTTTGAAATGATATCGACGACGCTGCCAATTAAAGTTTTATTAACTTTGTTATTTAATTTTGCTAGCGTGATTCAACGATACACGTCCAGATTAATATTAAAGCACGAGTTCTAATGATCTTTGAATGAATCTATTCATATTTCATGTATGCCTGTCCTGAATAGTTAATTGCAATCGTACGTATAATCAAGTCACTATACATTATACAGTTACGTATACTCGTACATCGTAAAATTAATGTAACTTCTAACTGTGAGGAAACATCTACAAATTACTCTTACCTATTTTGCTTAAAAAATCATGTCGAGGAAATTCATTAATAATTTGAATAATTGCTTTACACGGTATTAATGTAAAGTCAAATTTCGTTTTGGAACATGAAATAGTCGACGGATGAACGAAAACGGGCACAGTCTAACGGAACGAGGATTCCTCCCAGTTTAATTTCTAAACCCTATGATTAAGTTCACTAATATTAATTCGTGCTAGTCTCGTTGCGTTCCGCGCTCAGGTAATGGTTTCAAAATATTTCCCTTTCGCAGGGAGAATCGTGAATCCGTCAGAAGTTGGGCCTCAGACACGAACGGATGAAAATGCGAAACGGGGGAAAGAAAGCAACCGTTAGATGAGTCAGATGGGCGAAGGCAAGAGCAAAAGTGTAGGGCTAGACACAACGCAACGGGTAGAGTCTGTTACGTCCGTGTTGAATTTAACCTGGCTGGCTGGTTGGCTCTCGACCTACGGCACCGCGACGCACGCGGCCAGAATTTATCCACCCTACGCCACGCCGCCGCTGCCACGGTTTTCGCCCCGACGGTAATTCACGCGCTCGTCGTTTACATTCTCGCGAATGGTATCTTCCGAAATGGGGCTGTGTTTTATCCTTGCTGGGATATTCAGCCGGTGAAATAATCGGGAAACGTGGAGCATTCGGATATTCGCGCCCGTTATCTGAATTCGTGAAAGGTTTCACGCTTTCTTTACCGCAGGGAACAACTGTTACAGCGTATTTGTTATTTCAATTGAATCTGATATTTAAAACGGTATTTTTGGCATTCGACAGTGTTCAATTTGGGAAATGTACGAGGATTTATATTAAGAAGGAAGCAACCATTTTTAGGAGTGATTCAATATAGTATGTTTTAGATTTTAGCAGATCCATAATATGTTATCAATTTCTTGCATCTCTTAAAGAAAGTTAAAAATGGGTTTAACAAATGTGTCAATCAAGGTAGTATCATTAAGATTAGCAAGATAGCAGGGATTTTTATGGAGCATCACGTGTTTCGTCTTATTGCACGATTCTATTGATTAAGCAGAGCGTTACGAGAAGTTCTTAATTGAATGGATCTCATTAGAACGGTCGGCACGCTTCTTCCCCCCACCCTCCCCTGCTAGAATCTCGGAGCCGATCGGCATCGAATTTGATTTCATTTCATCGCTCGTATCAGCGGGAACTTTTACTCAAGTTAGTTCATCGTGAAAGAGAGTTTCCCGTTAATCAGTTAGAAGTTTCGTGCAAGAAAAAATTCTTCTTCGTGCTCAGAAAAATGGCAGTTCTTTTATTTGATGAATGTCGGTGTTCCCGAAGATCTTTTGAATTTCTACTTGAGTCCCACAATTAAGTGTTTACTCTTATCTGAGAAGTAAAAGAATTATAATAAGCGGATTAAAAGATGATCTTAATAAATTCCATTTGTAACTAAGAAACAAGTAATTGGGAGATAATATTATTAACAACGGATTAAGAAATAACAGAGCATCTGATTTTCCTTT
>NW_017157933.1:565401-574787 GCF_001652005.2 Ceratina calcarata
GTTACGTATACTCGTACATCGTAAAATTAATGTAACTTCTAACTGTGAGGAAACATCTACAAATTACTCTTACCTATTTTGCTTAAAAAATCATGTCGAGGAAATTCATTAATAATTTGAATAATTGCTTTACACGGTATTAATGTAAAGTCAAATTTCGTTTTGGAACATGAAATAGTCGACGGATGAACGAAAACGGGCACAGTCTAACGGAACGAGGATTCCTCCCAGTTTAATTTCTAAACCCTATGATTAAGTTCACTAATATTAATTCGTGCTAGTCTCGTTGCGTTCCGCGCTCAGGTAATGGTTTCAAAATATTTCCCTTTCGCAGGGAGAATCGTGAATCCGTCAGAAGTTGGGCCTCAGACACGAACGGATGAAAATGCGAAACGGGGGAAAGAAAGCAACCGTTAGATGAGTCAGATGGGCGAAGGCAAGAGCAAAAGTGTAGGGCTAGACACAACGCAACGGGTAGAGTCTGTTACGTCCGTGTTGAATTTAACCTGGCTGGCTGGTTGGCTCTCGACCTACGGCACCGCGACGCACGCGGCCAGAATTTATCCACCCTACGCCACGCCGCCGCTGCCACGGTTTTCGCCCCGACGGTAATTCACGCGCTCGTCGTTTACATTCTCGCGAATGGTATCTTCCGAAATGGGGCTGTGTTTTATCCTTGCTGGGATATTCAGCCGGTGAAATAATCGGGAAACGTGGAGCATTCGGATATTCGCGCCCGTTATCTGAATTCGTGAAAGGTTTCACGCTTTCTTTACCGCAGGGAACAACTGTTACAGCGTATTTGTTATTTCAATTGAATCTGATATTTAAAACGGTATTTTTGGCATTCGACAGTGTTCAATTTGGGAAATGTACGAGGATTTATATTAAGAAGGAAGCAACCATTTTTAGGAGTGATTCAATATAGTATGTTTTAGATTTTAGCAGATCCATAATATGTTATCAATTTCTTGCATCTCTTAAAGAAAGTTAAAAATGGGTTTAACAAATGTGTCAATCAAGGTAGTATCATTAAGATTAGCAAGATAGCAGGGATTTTTATGGAGCATCACGTGTTTCGTCTTATTGCACGATTCTATTGATTAAGCAGAGCGTTACGAGAAGTTCTTAATTGAATGGATCTCATTAGAACGGTCGGCACGCTTCTTCCCCCCACCCTCCCCTGCTAGAATCTCGGAGCCGATCGGCATCGAATTTGATTTCATTTCATCGCTCGTATCAGCGGGAACTTTTACTCAAGTTAGTTCATCGTGAAAGAGAGTTTCCCGTTAATCAGTTAGAAGTTTCGTGCAAGAAAAAATTCTTCTTCGTGCTCAGAAAAATGGCAGTTCTTTTATTTGATGAATGTCGGTGTTCCCGAAGATCTTTTGAATTTCTACTTGAGTCCCACAATTAAGTGTTTACTCTTATCTGAGAAGTAAAAGAATTATAATAAGCGGATTAAAAGATGATCTTAATAAATTCCATTTGTAACTAAGAAACAAGTAATTGGGAGATAATATTATTAACAACGGATTAAGAAATAACAGAGCATCTGATTTTCCTTTTGTGGAAAATGAAGGAGGAATCTAAATTCTTTCCTTTTAATTTTCTTTTATCAGTGATAAATAATAAAAAATTATGGGACAGCGAGAGGCCGAGGAAAGAATCTCTTAACCGGTTAGGGTGACTACCCTCGTGTATGAAAAACAGGTGTTAGCCGTTTCAAGGCCACGCATATGACAACCTAGTTTCCACCCTCGAGTAGTCAGGTGGAGCGGAGTTTTCGGTCAGGGACAAGTTTAACGCCCCGTTAAACCGTGCCAAAAGTTATTAAGTAATGTGTATTAACGCGCAGCTCGTTAACTTGAGGAGCAAACTTACTGCCGGAAGTTGAAGCGTTCGAGAAACGAGGAGAAGCTGTGGGAAGAAGGAGACCGAGGGGTAGGGGGACAAAAGAACTTGTTGTCGACAGTTAATACTTTCTGTATTTAGAATCACGTAGAATGTACGTCTAGTCATTATCTAATTTAGCATATTATTGTTGATACAGGAAACTTTCGTATAGATACTGCGACGATTATGAAGATAAAATTCATTGTTAAGTAGATCGAGACAGTGATCTACAGACATTCCTGGTTTTAGAACGACGGCATTAGAGCAAAAGTTACCGTGTCGTTTTCTTCCTAACTTCGAGCGCCCATTAACGAACCAAAATCTCCATCATGCTGTCATTTCAAACGAGTATAAACCGTCTCTCTAGAGTTCCTAAATTCCTCCAGCGTACCATTTATTCCTCGTTCAAGGGACACGCGAATCGTAAATGGAACTCGATGATCCAGGTAACTAGCTAACGTGCGCGCGAACGGAACACTAAATTTCCTATAAATACCAAACTGGCGTTTGTGACACCTTGAAACATGCGCGCACACGTGGATAGGTCGCACGCTCCCGAGGACCGGAAGTTGGGGGAGCGCCCGAAAGTTTATGGCGGTTTCGTGCGTCGCTGAACAGCCCCCTTCGCCCTTTCTTATACTCGTGTATTAATTTACATACCAATGTGCACGAGAATTCATCCCTCGTGCGAGAACAATCAAAAATTCCTTTTATGATAAGAATCAACAATGAGTAAAACACGTACTGTTCCTAGTTCCTTTCTTCGGACGTTAAACGTTCGAGGCGATCAATCTTTATGAATTTTTCATTTCGTCGGACCGCCGGATCGAGGAATGACTGCCTTTTTAAAAAGATCGTATTTAATTTGAAAGTATGATACACAAATAATCTCATGAAAGAACATGCCTTTGGTAATTCGTTTGATCCTCGGCAAACGATTTATCACCGAGGTTGAGGCGAATATCTCGCGTGCGTGAATTCTCAACAGAAGAAACGGGTAGGAACGCGGAAACACGATTCGTGACGAACGGAGGGGTGATTTAAGAATAATTGGCCTTCCGTTCGCGAGGAAGCAGGCATGCACGATGCGCTGATTACGTTAAAGCGATGAGAGAACGGGAGAGCGGGTAGGAGAATGTTTTACGAGATAGTGAAACCTTATTGAAAACTTGAAAACAGGCTGACGGTCTCCAAGTGTGAAGCGTTTGGTCGCCTTGCGTGAATACACCCTCGCTGGAGTTTGTTTCGTAACTGAATTTATTTGTGCGTGCGGCATAATCCGTTGGAAGCCTCATGAAGCGTTAGAAACCGTTTCCATTTGTAGAATAATAGCGGGGAGGTAAACAGTTTAATTCGCGTCACGGGGTGATTAAACCACCACCCCCGGTCTCTAAAAACGAGTTTACCTATTAATCTAGCCCAGAAGGTACATTTATACGAGTGTGTTACTAAGTAATTCGAGATATACAAAGTTTGCAACAACGGCTATAACTCAGGAACGGGGTCAAATAGTTCACGCGAGCGCGTGAACTTCCCTTATCATTCTCGCGTTACGAATTCGTCGGCATGAAGGTGATGCGAAGCAGTTAATCTACTTATATTTCTGGAATATCATCATTAATTGATGGTTTTATATAATAATAATGATTAAAATAATATTTCGTTTTAATTCAAACGCATACAGTTTATAAGTATTAAAAAGTACAAGTTTTAAATTAAACAATTTTATTCAAAGTATTAAAATATGTAAGTGCATTATATTAAACGTAACGACACTGAATGGTGTTCTAAAAAATTATTGCATTAACTAAATGGTCTTGTTACCCTTATTAGGATAAAATTGCGGATTAAAATTTTTTTCAAAGAATTAATGACTGATATTTTTAAATACGTCATAATATCCTTTGCCATGCTTCTTTTTTTCTTTTTATAAAAGAACAAATTTAAAAAATTCAAAGGGCTTTATTAACTCGCATTACAAGAGAGAAGTTGAGAACAGGCTATAATCTTAAGACAGAATCTTAAGGAGAGTCTCCTGATCGTTGGGTTCACATGGTCATTACCAGGGAACAAACTTGACGGGGAGGACACATGAAATTAGCGGAGGTGATCGTCAGAGGGTGAGGCGTTAGCCTGTGTCTTGCGCGGACGAAATTACGCAACCAAGTTCGACCCTTTGAAGGAACTTCGATGAAACCTGGGCAAGGAGTTGCTCTATTCGATGAACACAGGACCCTTTGTCGCCGGATCGAAATTCTGTATAACAAACACGTTCTGTGGAACTGAATCATAACATTCTTATTAAATATTTAAATAATTCCAAATTGCACTCGTCTTCCGTGATTCATAAAATGAGTAACAAGTATGAAAGTCAAAAGCCTGTTTGAACGTTTGTAAGATTACATTTTTGTGGTGCATACGAAAAATCGAAAAAGCAAAAAAGATATGTGGTGTCATAATTTTGCATGGAAGTTTAGTTATATGCAATGGAAATCACAGTGTAACGTCTCTGTTACTGTTGTGTCAATCGCAAATCGATTTTTTCGAAAATTACCCTTGACAGGATGAACCGTAACCATTGACTGTGAATGAAAAACGAAAAAAATTGTAGAAAATATTTAAATCCGATTCGTGCAATACGTGGCACCTAGCTATTTACTGAACGCTTTCAAGTCCAAATAACGCTTATCGACGCTTGTTAACGACTCAAACGGAATCCGGCATCGAAAATTGACACGTGGGATGTATTCACGATCCGGCCGCCGCGTTCATTTCGGAACAAAACCGCCGGCTCAGGACAAAACGTCGAGGCAACAAAATACCGCTACGCGAACACTGATCAAAAAAAGAGAGGAAAAAAAAAAAAAAGAAAAACGGCTTGCTTTTATCGAGCGGTGCACGTTCAACGAGCAGAAAAAAAAGTCAGAGGGAGAGGAGGGAAAAAAATGGTCGACCGCTTTGGGAATCGAATTCGAAAAGCGTCGCGTCGGCTGCAAGAAACGGGGCGTCGAATTCTAGCCTAGTTCGCCTTTCCGGCCGGAGCCCTTCGTTTCGCCCCGCTTCGCTGCCGCTGCAGCTGTATCCTCGTCGACGGCTATTACGTAACGCGAATTAAGACGCTCTGACGGCCGACGAAATTACGTCTGGGAATTGCGGCCTTTGAGCAAATTTTCGTCGCCCTCGAAAGCACCGTCGAAACGACGTTTGTTAGTTTTCGAGGGGACGTTTAAATAAGCGTTAATGCCGAATAGTGAAAATTTGTGGCCATTGTGGAATCGAGTATACCATTTGTCAGGTGACAAATTAGCATGCTTCTTTCGATCGCCTGGTTTGGAATCTGGTTCATCCATGCAATTGAAAACATTTCAACATGTTTTCTAATTTCACAATTTGAATATTTTTATCAATTTTTTACGTCAGGTACCAGAATTTAGATCAAAGAGACCAAATTGAAAATCGAATTCTTTCCGTAATTGAAAATTACAACGAAAATGTTTGACCTCTAGCGAATATTTCGATCGCATTCATTTAATTTATTCCAGAATGGATTTACATAATATCCCCGTTCGAGAGAAAGTTAGAGAATGTTATCCAATTTTCGAGCTCGTTTCGAGTTAAATGGTTTTCCGCGTCAGGTTTTTCGAATCCGATACCTGCAACGATCTCTCAAATGCGACTCTCTACAACCCATTCGCGTGTCGAAAAGTCTTTTTAAGTCCTTCCTCCGGAAGAACTGAACGAGAGCGTATCTAAATAATATTTTCATCGAACCGGGAAGAGCGAATGTTTTCGTTCTCCCTTTTCCCTCTCCCTTCTCCCTTACTCATTTATTTCTTAACTTCCGATAGACGAGCGCAGAAGATCTCGAGAACAGTTCGGGTGTACTTTCGCCATTCAGAAAAGGGAATAAAGCATTTCTTCTCTACTCGAAACCGGTTGAATTCTACAGTGGAAAATGGTATCGTGCTGAATAGCAGCTTCCTTTCGTCGTTTTTACGGATACTCAAGTACCTCGTGGCTCGTAATGCAGGCGGTGAAATTGATAAACACTGTAACCGTATCTTCGGTGCGGTATTCTTCGGTTGCATGGCAAATAAATTCAAAGGAACAAGACGTTGGAAAATATCTTCTTCACTGTCTTCATTGAGAAGATATAGCGAGCATTCCCGTTGCTATTTTTCCAGCAAAGACGAACAGTACTTCACAGTGTTCCTATTCTCCAAGCAGATCCACTTTAAATGTACGAACTTGAAAATTTAATGTCTTCTACGAAGAACTCTGCTCTTTTATAGTATAGAAGTTCTTGAAATTCCTTCTATCTTAAATAAACTCGAACGCTTAAAGGCAAAAGCTGTTCTAAGAGAATTTGAACCATTAATTAGTTCAGCAAATCGAATAACTTGTGAGTAACGCCGATAGAAAGATGGAAAAATGTGAAAATGCTAAAAAGAAAGCGAGCGGAAATGAAGCTTTGTGAGGCAAGTGGGATACAACGTCGAGAGATCAGTGCCGAGGCGACGATTTTCAAGATTCTTTGACTCTTGGCCGGCACAGAACGTTTAAAGCGTGCCGAGTCACTGTGACACCGACGGCCCCGATGAAAGGTACCGTTTGATCATCGACCACGAAGTAATCGACTTACCGGTTAAACTCGCTCTCCGGGTCCGCGCTATTCCTCTTCGTCACGCTTTTCCCCTCTCCGGTTCTCGTCTCCTTTCCCTCGCTGCGGAAAAAAAACACTCGCGAACTGCTTGCACGGCGATCACTTTTACGTTACATCTACCTCTGCCTACGTGTATTTCAACTTGTCATCAAATATCTCAAGATTGCGAATAGAACTCTTCGGCAACCTCGTGGGTTACGATAATTTCCCCTAAATTCTTGTCCTCGATATTCAGTGTCTCGAACAACAGAAACTAAGAACCAGAAGAGACTCCACTATTACGTATGAAAAGAAGGAAAGAGCCAATTTCCCAAGTCTTGAGAATTTCTTCCGACGATGAAACCCGGAAGAGAGGAGCACGTCGACGACGCGAGTGAATTTCGCGAGACGGGGACCCGCCGATTACTCCAACCCCTCGGCGAAGCGCGAGGGTCGAAGTCCCGCGTCAGACTGCAGGGTGTCACCCTCGGTCGTATCCTCGAACCTCCGCGATCAGACACGGCCGACGAAGTTCGGCTACGCTTGCGCCATGCGAATCCACCCTCGGCCGCAACTCGGGGAGGTGGTCTGGCCGCGTTATCCTCGTGTGTGTACGTCCCGAACGCGAGTGTGCGGCCGCGCCTGCCTACCTGTCCGAGTTCGAGCCACCCCCTCACTGGGGAGGGTGGCGATCGTCCGTGTGGCTGCAACCCCTCTACCTTTGCGTATTATACAGGCTGAGTCTAGTAACTGGGACGGGCTATAACTCTGTTTCGGGTGATGTTGGAAGAACGATTGAAGACTGAAATAAACGGAGTCATAAATCGCGAAATTGAAATGTTCAATAAAATGATTTTTCGTTCATCAAGCAGCGTTTATTATCAAAGTTCATTTCTAATATGTATTGCTGCTAGTATTACGAGGTTGTATTAATTAACAAATGAAATTGTAATTATTATTTTAAGGGAGGCTGGAAGAAAATTATGCGATTTAATTAAAAAGCTTGAAATCATCAGGGCAGAGCTTCTTACAGAGTACAATAAGATAAAGAAAATAATAGCCGGTTTTTAAATGAAACGAGATAATTAAACACAATGAGTTAAAACAATAAATGGTATGCCAAGAATAAGTACGTATAATGAGATAAAACGTTCACAGCACGTTACAAAAAGTAACAAACAGGCAATGCCATTTCATTCGTTACGTCTATACGTTCTGTGTAGTTATAAACATTAAATACCTAGTTATTCACTGTGCTTTATCCTCATTTAGGAAACTAATCACGTAACATACATTATAGACTAATTTACACGTATGCTAATAACTGAATACAGATGAGTTGTATCCTCCACCTATTTATTAATATCGGTATTCATATAAATTTGTTTCGAAGAACAGATATAAATTTTTGATAAGAAATATCGATTTAATCGTAATTAGAGAGATATTTTAAAGGCTAAGATACTTCTCAAAGAGATGACTTGACAGGACTTGCTAGGTAAGATCTTTTTCTGTAAGTTCAACAATTTCATTTACGACGGCGTTATAACTTGTCCCAGTTTTTGAACTTACTCTGTATATATAAAACTGGGAATAGATGTAAGGGCGCACGTATGTTGCGCGACGGGGGTTGTATTGCCACCGTCGGTGTTGCGTGAATTCTGTGTACGTTGGGAATTTCCCTGTGTCCCTCGCTGCAGGCTACATAGAGTTTTTTTTGAAAGAGGTTGCTCGGCTTCTTTTTACTCGCCGGCTATTTGTTTAGTTCTTTGGGGTTACACTTCTTCGCAGCTCGTGTCCTTTGCACTTTTAGGTGAGTGAGAGAGGATTTTTTGAGAAAGTTATTTTAAAGGCTTGTAATTCACTTTGCGTTTGATTATCAATCTGAAATTTCTATCCAGAGTAAATTTGGTGTGAAAGGTCAGTTTATTTTTCTTCTTATTTGATCTGTTGCGACCTCGCTACTCTCTTTCTCCAAGCAGATGAAAGAAAAAGAGTTTCTTGCTTTGAAGGTTCACAATAAGCTTTACAGCAATGCTGATCGATTGCAAATTCCATTGTACAATTTCTCAATTCCATTACTTTTTTCGTCAGTTGTTCATTCATTTGTTTGCTTATCCGTTTCCATTTGCATTATCTCGCCATCTTTTATTCCCTTCGTATTTTCAGATAGAATTCGCAGAAGTGAATTTCAGAGAAAATTGTTCCGTTTTGCACTGTAGGTTTTCCGTTTAATTGTCGGTCAGAAATTTCTATTTATAGTTTAACAACGCTCCTATTCAGCGATTAATCAAAATTCCGAGTTCCAACGAGTTCGGTAGTTGAACCAGTTCCGCATTATGCAACCACGACCTTGGATTACGGTGCGTTTCACGGGCCGCGAAACGATTTATCCTCGCAATCCTGTCGGTGACACGCGCCAATCATTGGGAGCCCCGTTAGGTGCTTACTTCTCCCTCCGCGTTGTTTCACTTTCCGATGGCTGTTTTCGTTCGAAAGCATCACTCGTTTCAGTAAAAGCTGACGAAAAAACTGGCGTCGTTACACGGGATACAACCCGTTCCGGTTTAACGAGAAAACGATTCGAGCGAGGTAAAAAGAATTCTAGTAACGATCTTCTAATGACGATCACAGCGCACGGTGAAGGAGAAATTCTTTTTCTGAGGATTAGTTTAAGGATGAATGATGGGTTTATTCAATCCAAAATTTTTATACAACGCAGCATTGCAATCTAAAACTATCAAATAACGATTTTCAATATTATTTTCTAATATCAGGATTAATTGCCGTATAGGATGATTCGAGGCTTGCATGGCAGAATGATTGACTGAATTGATGAATGGTTTTT
>NW_017157933.1:575675-587455 GCF_001652005.2 Ceratina calcarata
TTATTATATTGTGCACTTCCTTCATTATGTTTAATGATGTCAACATAATGATATAACGAGAAATGCAATTAAATGACGTACATATCGAAATAAAAATTCTTCCTACGCGGAAAATATCTATGACGCCTCCTAATGCTCACGCGTTAAATAATTAATATGTTCATCTATTTTCACCTATTCTCAGAAGTATCTTATCAAATATCCAATAAAATATTTCAAATGATACTTCTCTATTAAATTATTCCACACATACGTGCGTCAATGATTGATTCGACGAAAGTCTTTTCTGTCCAATGAAAAGTTTAGAAAATAAAATTTCCCAATCGTGATAATAATAAATCAGGATTTTGGCTACAACTCGAAAGCTCGGAGAACGTAGAAACGTCGAAATTCTTGTCTTTCATTGGAATTCTTATTTTTATTATACCTTCTTCAGCAGATGCAACGTCTTATGATTCCAAATCTCAGACTTTTTAGCAAAGAGATAAAAGTTTTATTGAAGACCATCCAGGAGTACGTGTGTATAAACGTACCAATCAGCCCAGTAGCCGAACAGGTTAAGGCATAGGAAATCGATCCGGGCGGCACGGCGCTTGGTGAAACAATTTGGCCGCGGTAGCAGCCGCGTTACATAACATTTGCGTGGTGGGTAATCCGATATTGATTCGAGACAGGCCGGTAGCATGAATATTACAATATTATCCGGCCGGCAGGTAACGACAGACCTCACAGCCGGATCAGCCTTCGCCACGGTTTCGAGCCGGAAGTAATCTTCGTTTTAACAGGGCTCTCGTAACGTTCCCAGTCATCCGGAATGAAATGATCGCCGTCAAGGGAGAAAATCAGATCGATTTTAGGCACGAAACCTATTTCCTTGTAGACGAATTCAGAAATGTTTGACAATTCTTCTTTAAGATATATTTATTATTGGATATTTCTTATGGTCGAATTTAAGATAGTACATTTGTCTTATTGTAAGGGTAAGAAGCGTCAATACGGCGAGAGACAATTTTCAAATTGTCCTTACCTACTTGCAAGATGCACCTTTTATCTTACGCTTTATGGAACGAAGCAGGAAATTTAGCGAGCTTCTAAGGAAATGGGTATTCTTCTTCTTTGTTTATTACGTAGTGTTGTCACCGCTAGATGAAAATAATTTTGCACAAGAGCTTTCATGAAAAAAGTGGTTTGATGAAATTTTCGCTGCGAATTTATATAATGGACTGAATGCACAACTCGTAAGTCTATTGCTTCAATTTATGCCAACGAGTATTTACTGTAATTTATTTAGGAGGGAATATTTATAATTATTGTCATTACTAAATAAGTTTTATTTAGAAAAATGAGGGTTTTTCTCAGTTTCCACCTCTTCAATATTCGTGACACTAAATATGCCTGTATTAATCTAAGAGGGTGCAAATGACAGGGCTTTAAGGTATGATCCTTGCTAGCACGTCTCTGAAGTGGCTTTAAAACGTTACAGAGACGACGTAAAATCCATACGACGCGTGCTGTCCTTCGCGAACCAAGCATCACTCGTGAAGTAGGATCATGTGAGTCAAAACACTCTCATTAAACTCTCTATGTTACCCTTTAATCTTGAAAACCAAGAGAGAAATAAGATGTTTCCCAAGTGAATTTAATTAATCATTAATATACTTAAATGCATATTCTCTATTTCAGTGCATCTACATTCCACGTACGTGCATATCGAGTTGTGTATAAAAAGCACGAGTTATTTTCTAAAGCCACGCAATACATAATATGTCTAATAAATTTTTATGTCTATTTAAAAATTATATTTGTGATCTATCATTAAAATTTTATATAGTCAGAGAACTTTGCGTTCAATAAACAAGTATCAAAATCTATCATTTTCATTCTTACTATGCATGAATCATTTTGAAATATCCTTCGGTGTTTCAAATTCAATACCACTTTCTCAGCACAGCAATAAGAATAAATCGAAACGTCGATTAGCATAGCAGCAGGGTGCATCAAATTGGACCAAATCGAATGAAGGGCGATAAAAGTTTCTTGCCCCGAATAAAGCAGCCGCGTTTCAGTAGCCTCTGCTCTGACTCGCGTAATCGACAGCGGGTTTTGGGGAAACTTTCGGGGCTAGTTTGACGCGGGGGCTTAAACCGTATTAACCACCGCGCCCTCGCACCACGCGCCGCGTCGGTTCGATAGCGAAACTTTCCAGGACGTTTGACGGATGCTCCCGTTCATGCTCTCTGCTCCTCTCCTCGACATCACTCGCTCTCTCTCCTTCTTTCCACGCTTGATTCGATTTTCTGCATTTTCGATTTCCGCGGTAATTAATTGAACAGTAAAAGTGCTTGCAACTGCGATGAATCCGTACGGCGAGGAAACTATACGAATTATCTCTGAGTTGCGCGCTAGGATCGGAATTCGAAATCGAACGACAGCGATATTGGTTTCCAGTTTTTTATTTGGAAACTTCGAGCTCCCGGATTTCCTCATTTTATTGACATTTTATTTATTTCATTTTAATGTAATCAAATTGATTAATCCTTGTGAGGAATTTTTTTTATATCTCTGTCTCTGAAATCCTTTGATCCAAGTTTGAGCAAACTTTACTTTGACTTCTTAACACAGAAATTGCTTTATGTCATAAAAAAAATTGCTTGAAACGCGACAAAAGCGCGAAGGAATTAGGTCACGTCGTTTCCGGCAATATCCGACAGAGCTTTCGAGCCGATTCGATTCGATTTCGATTCTCTGTACCGGGAATCGTGCCCGCTCGACGTATTCTCGTATAATCGCGTCGCACGTAATAAATACTGCACATCATTGTCTCATTGAGCGTTAATTAAAACTCAGCTAATTACAACGCTACGCACGACTCTCGCGCTGCCCGTCGCCGACAATGTGCAGATTCTACTTCGGTTATTTAATCTGCCGGTAAACACGCGAACACGTTACGACGAATGTGTCTCACGCGTACGGGGAACGTGATACGCGTTTGAATTTGCGATTTAGATTCGAAAAATGTCATTATCTCGAGTTTGTTATTCGTCTCTTCATGGCACAATATTGTCACCAGCAGCATAGGAGGAGATTTACGATTATGTAAGTCGAGCAAGTTTTATTCGTTGACAAAGAAGAATTGGGACAAGGTGAATCGGGAGAGTTGCAGTGGTAAATGGGTGTCAAAAAACTGATGGAATGAACGTACAGATTGCATTGTATCAGATATTGATAATCAATAACTACATTAAGGTTTAAGTTTAATAACAAGCTGCTTTTTTTCATTTGGCGGGCATAACGTGCGCCTATTCTACTTTCCGTGGCCGACTCCGCGTCGATTCGTTTCATTTATCTGACCAAAACAGCTTTATTTCTATTTACCCGTCTAAGTGGAAACAAAAATGTTTTATTCGCCCGATCGACGTTATCACATGCATTCTACTTGCCCACCGATGCGGAATCCCATTTTTTTTTTATACATACAAATGGAGACCTACTTTACTGATTAACGTAAGCGCTTTTATTCTGTCATGTTCGCCTGTAAATTCAAAATAGTTCTATTAGTATTCTATTAATTTGCTTCTATTTCAATCGAAATCAAATGTTTCTGAAATAGTTCTAATAAATTATTCAGTTATTACTTCAAGTTCCTAATTAAAGTAATATGAAAGCGATTGTTAAATGTAATATCAAGACTTATTATATATTGATATTCTGTGGGACGCATGTGCTAATTAAATCACCGAAGACTGTTAAAAATTTCTGCGGTGAGCAACAAGTAACCGAGAGAAATACGACGGGCATCTCGCGACGCGAAAAGAAAAAGAGAGCATCCGGAAAATAAAAGGAACGAGACGAAAGAGATCACGTTAGCCGCATCGAGTATCGATCGGTGCTCTCTCCCGTAGAATCGTGGACGGATTTACTGGCGGGAGTGGAAACTGGGGACGAGCAACGCCAAGCGAGCCAGACAGAGAGACCGAAAGTGTGGCCAAGTTTGCGTATAAATTTCCCGGCACGCGGGAAAGTGTACTTTAAAGGGCGACAAGGAGAATCGGGACGACGGCTATTTCAAACAGTTCGATCCAGAAGCCGCGAGGATCTCGCGTTGCTTGCGTTCCGCTTAACGCTTCTTGGACCATCGCGACGCAACACTTTCTAGCTTCCACTACAACGTGGGCTATGAACAGCAAGTTTAATCCTTTAACGAAATAATTGTGCTCCCTTATTGTTCTATTACGAACGATTGCAATATTTGATTAAAATTGATACGAAATTATTGTATAATTAAATGTTCCACAATATTTAATTATTCATAATTCAATAATACAAGGTAAATTTTGTATGATCTTTTAATGATAGATGCATGTAATCTTTGAATATGAAAATATATTTGTTTCTAATTTATGGTCACTCGACTATATATATTTATTGCAAGACAATGCATCGTGGTAAATTTGGATGAATGAAACTTCGCTGTAACAAGATAATGGAGAAAGCATATAAACAAGAGAGTGTACAAAATTCGATTGTTTCTGTAAGACGATTACGTGGAATACATCCCTGGAGATCGCGTTCTGCAACTTCGTTCCTCGGCGACTAGTCGGCGAATTCCATTGTGAAAGCACAAAGTGAACTGTCCTGTAGGGACGGGCTACCGAGCAACTTTACAGAAAATATATATCAATTCAGGTAGATCTGTCCGACGATATTCCGTAGCTTGTGCATCTTCTCTCAGGGAGTTACAACGGAAGTCGGTCCGGCTTCTAGTGGTCCTTCCGAGTCTTCCAGGGATTTGAAGGGATGTGTACGTGCTTCGTACTATATTATCTCCGTGAGTGATGCACATGTACAATCTGAATCGATGAATTACTCACAATTGCAGTTTAAAATAATTTGCTCAATACCTTTACTGTCTATATTTTCTCTGCATCGTCAGTAATTAAGATTAAGATTAAGAAATTATCATGAAACGATTTTGAAAATCTCAACTGTTTAAATGAGAATATAGATAAGTGCAAGCAAGTTATGTATGCAAAAATGAAAGGAAAAGAAACACTGAAGTCAACGTGCTTGCACGTTCTACGTAAAAGGACATAAAATTAAACGTAGCGTCCCAGAAGGGCGAACCGCTGCATAGGGTGATCTCGTGCGCAACGAGATTCCGGGCTCGATTGAATCTAGTACAGAATAGCGTTCGGTGGAGCGAGGTGAGATGGACAGGGGGGATGGGGTAGATAACGGAAGCCTAAGGATACTCCGGAGGATTCGCGCAGTTACAGTACCGTCGAGGGTATTCGAAAGGCCCCCGTCCCTCTCTCTTTCTACCTCTCGCTCGCTCTATATAGTCGTTTTTATTCGGGAATTCTGGCACGAGACTTTTCTAATCCTCAATGGACGAAACGGTCGCAAAAAGGGAAGCAGCCACGGTCTCGATACTGGGGAACGATCGCGCCGCGGAACGTGATCGTAAAATGGGAAGACGGAAAAACGACACCAAGATAGAGAAAAGCAGACAGTAAGAGAAAAAATTGCTCCTTCTCCTTGGAACGTTTTGCTTGCTTAAGCAAGCGACTTTTCGCAATCGGAGGAATTAACCGGACGTCTTAATGGATGGAAAGGAAAAACTGGGTGCGATATTTGTTGAGTGCCGAGTTGTAGTGGATGAGGGAAAGTTACACTTTAGATCAAACCTAAAATCTTTGTAGTGATCGGACGGCGATATCTAGACTCGTGGTCTCATTTTTGGAGTGTTCAGAATAATCCAATTTATTTTTATGATAGAAAATAATGAGATGAATTGGACTAATATTTTATGCATGGTTCGACGAATGAGTTCAGGCGAAATGAAAGTTAGAAGGAAAAATGAATTCGATATATACGAATACTTTCCTAATTGGAAATGTAATAACAACAGAGACAATTCACACGAAATTTAATTATGGGTGCTCATTAACAAAAAGCGGGGACACGCGTCCAGAATGAAAACGCTGGCTCATCTATTGTCCGCATTTTTTCGTACGATATGAGAAAAAATGCTCGACGTATGGTTCAAAGGGGATATATGCATGTGCCGCATATTTATTACGATTCTTTCGTTTCATTTTCGTGAGTGGAATATTTCTGATGCGCATTCGAAAAAACCGTATCGCGTGATACTGTTTCGGGCGAAGAATAAACGCGCAAATTTCAGCAACAACCAATTGTATTACAATCCATTGAATATTCGACATCCGAGTGATCATTTATCCACGTTCGAAAGTAGTTTTAATAGGAAAAATTATGGATATTACAAATACAACAATAAGTAAATTTTAGACAAAATATTTGTCATATATTTTTATTAAATCTTTAATTAATTGATAATACCAATTTAGTAGTTTTTTCTATAAATTATGTATGACTCATTCCACTCAGGGAAACTCTCTACCGGACTCCAATTGAGAATTCAATGTGTCTTTATCATATCAGCTCGTTCTTTCTCTTTCTCTTTCTCTGACCGGGATACTAACCTGCCCCAACCGTTTATGAATACCCCCCTTAACCCGCCTAAACTACACTTGCTACTCCAAGAAGCACCAGCGATTCCAAGAAATTATAATCCTTTGAGTCTAAGAAAAGAAGTGGGACACGCAAAAGAAAATATGGGTCAAGTGTACGCAGTAGAGCTGAGAACAACTTTGGAAGTTCATATCTCCAGAACGGATTGAGACATCAGGATAAACCGAAAGCTATTTTTCTCAGCTCGACTTTGCATATCTACTAGAAGTGTTCCCACACGAAATTGCAATATTACTTCTTCAGTAACTTCGCATTGTGTGAAATAACTTTGAGTATTTCTTTTCTCTAGTAAGAAATACATTATTAATACAGATTTATTTATTGTTTCCTTTAAATTCTTAACGTATTAGACACTAAACCTTTCACAAATTCGTACACGCATGCCGCGAATGCTTGCTCCATAAAACCCCACAAGTTTCCCCAAGTATCCATTCTCCATCAGCAGATCGTTGCGTAACGCCAGCTTCGCGATATCGATGAACTATCTGCGTAACATGATACGCGAATAACCTTGTTCGATCGGAGTAACCCCTTGCATGAACAGCTTGTTCGAGATATAGCGCAGTATGCTGTAAGATGAACTAATTGGTTCCAAAGTTTCGCTCGCTAGAGTCTTGTTCTAACATACTTTGAAATAGCAAGTGTTTCGCAACACTTGGCAAACGTTTTAGTAGATATCTGATTAACAGTGAAAATATGTATATGTATACAAATATGAGATATCGATCTTACTTTTAATCTTGTTTCAGAGTTACGTTATTTCATAGATGACCTTGTGTGCAAACACATATTCGTGATTAGACTTTTTACTTACTGGCAATGAAAAGGTTCTCGTGAAACTAGTTTCTTCAAAATCAATGTGGTCATAATGATCAATCAACTTCGAAATGTATAAGTGCTAATAATTAATGAAATAAACACAGTTCCTTCATAATTCTCTAAAGAAATTAGATAAGTTTTAATAGAAGTAAAATTGTAGTATTAAAAATTTGAAATTTATTCCTAATTTATTTATTCTCGAGGATCTGAAAATTGTGCACGGTATTGTATGGTCGAATATCGTCGGTTGTCTGAGCGTCGTGCGGTATTAGGGATCGAATGAAGTTACGAGGCAGCGGTTTACCGGGTCGGGCGTTAAGCCGTTTCGAAGCGGCACGGTGACGGCAAACGGTCCTTACAGCTCGAGCGAGAAAGTGAATCTGGCCACGGTTAATTCACGTCCGCCCTGGAACATCTGTCCGGGACTGGAAACGTTCGGTTGGCTATTAGGAATATCGGAACACCGCGCGTGGCTCGTGGGAGTATGATAGTTCGCCCGAATTAGGTTGAATTCGAACGGATTTGCGGGTTATTAGTGGAAGCGATGTATGAATTATTGGGCAGATCGCATAACATAGCTGACAGAATGTTATGGCACGTTTCATTTTAATCCACTGTTTTAACCTTTTCGAATTTAAGAACATTGACGCTTTAAATTTATCTATGATATCTGTTGCTGCATTTTTTCGGAATTGATCGACAGCTGGTCGGATATCTACACCAATTTTGTTTGTTGTTTTAAAATAAAGTATTGTTGAATGTTGACGTCTCTTTGAAATTACTGTGTTTTATAATTTTTCGGAAACAAGACGCAAAAAATAAATTTTTAAGATGCTCTATTCGATCTCCTT
Source organism: Ceratina calcarata (assembly GCF_001652005.2). Classification (NCBI taxonomy): domain Eukaryota; kingdom Metazoa; phylum Arthropoda; class Insecta; order Hymenoptera; family Apidae; genus Ceratina; species Ceratina calcarata. Next base: position 583,901 of record NW_017157933.1, read on the forward strand.
TGCCTTATGAACCAGGGCGTGTATTCATCTTATTCTCACCCTCTCCGTATCGATTTCGGGCACTACTTTTCCCGCAGGGTCTTCGCTTCCCTTGTCAATCTATCTGTCAACGTGTCCAAAAAATCTACCCCATCATCCCTTCCTTATCCTTCTATTTATCTTCAGGTGGCGTCGCACGGAATTCCCTCACCTCCATTTCTTTGACACACCATTGCGACACTCCGATTTCCACTAATCGCAACTTATCTCCTGTGCATTAAACAACTACTCTCAATGGCGATTCGCGTTCTTGCAACCATCCAGGAGGAGAGTGCAAGGCCGGTCTAACGGTTATCGTTTGGCATAGGTGCCAAACGCGTCATCGCGTGCCACTTTGACGCGGTGCCTAATACAACCCTAATAGCTTAGGAACATCCGCGGACCGGAGATAGGGGTTGCACGTGTGCGACGAGGGTCGGGAATCTGCATATCGGCCGCGAGTCAACCGTCGCTGTAGGGCTCCGTGTTTTGGAAAACGCGAGGAATAATCCTCGCTCCGGTCCTTTGCATATCGCTCGCGACACTGTGTACACCGTCGAGAACGCGCGAACTTTTCCCCAACCCCGTCTCGGGAACGGGACAGTTGGTAACGACCGTTACTCGCGACCCTAATAGCGTGGAAAATTGTCACGATGCTCTTGTAACGACTTCCGTTGTTTTTAATACGAATTATTTCGACGTCACGCGAGAAAGTTTTTAGCGAGGGGTTTCGTGCACCGCCCGGGTCTGAGTGGGCTCTTCAACGGTTGTCGTGTCAAAGAGTGTTTGTCAAGTGAGCGCGGTTTGTTATAAAGGGAATTTTCGCGTATTTCATGACAGCAAAAGGGGGAAGCATTAAATAAGTAATATCCTTTAATAGTAGTAAGTAATAGCTTTTATTAGTACATAGGATTTTATGACAGCAACGATCTTTTATAATCGCTACGTTGAAGTAACTCTGGCTATTTCATGAAATTATTAAATGTTTAACTTAATCTAAATTAGATTTGATTTAGATTACAATTTGATTTACAATTTTGATACTTTACGTAATGAAATTGTACTCGTTCTCTGTTCTTGTGTCATCGCACGATTCATTCAAAACGAGTCAGCCTATGGTCGAACATGGTTTGCAAGACTTGAGAACAGTGAAGCCGTTTGCACGACACGGGCGATGAACGATGGTCAGCGGTGAATTCGGAAAAGGGTCGGGGAGATCCGTTCCTGGCCGCGCGTTTGCTTTACGACTTCGTGACCCAGTGGACGATCTAAAAAGCAGCGGGCGGATGGACGGTGAAGGGGGGCGACGGGTACACGCGAGGGATGCATTTTCAGAGGGCAGAAACACGCCGCACTGGTCAGACACACAAATCGGAACCGGACACCGATAGCTGCTTGAGAAACTGCGACGGACACGGTCGGGCGCGGTGATTAATCGTCGTGAAACGAACACGAAACGGCGAACACAGACTAGACGGTCGGTGTATACGCGGTGGATCTCTCCTCTGAAGGAACCGGCCACCATTCACGCGAACGCCCGCAAACTGGACGATGGTATATGGTACGGCGGTCTATTCTGTCCGAGCGGATTTAAATATGTAGTAAACGTCACGATTTTGTGGACAAAGAAAGCGTTACGAGTCGTGGAAGTGAATGTTTTACACAACTAGGATTTCAAGACGAGTTTATTTAGACTTCGAAATACTTACAATTACAAAATAGTGTTAAGCTAAGAACTACTGCTTGAACTTTATAAAATTCTTTGAACGTGACCGAAGAGATCGAGTTTGACTGTCAGGCTCAGGCCTGTAGATTTCTTTGTAATATAGATATAAGACAATAAATAAAATAATACAAAATAATGTGCATTTAAGTAGTGCATTTAAACGAACCATTAAAACAAGATTGCACTTTCTGTAATATATATTAAATTATTGATTGCAAAAATCGTTGCAAAGAATCGAGAGTTCAGTGAGCAATCAGACAGCCCGAAACCAGTGCCACCCTATCTCTTAACCCGGGAATTCAGGATAACGAGGTTTCTAGCAAGGGCGATAGGCCTGCTAACGGAGGAGGCATCGGGCGCAACGTGTAACGTCCGGCCATTACACGTAGGCCACGATAATATAATAGGCCTCGTAAGGCCTACTTAACCTGGGCGAGATTCGGGCGCGTAACGTCGCCGAGGCGCGTGGCTCGGAAGGTACCGTGGCCGCGGGAACGGGGCCAAAAATATTATTCCGGAACGACTACGGGCGACATATCCGGCCGGGAACGACGCGCGACGGGTCGTAACAGGGGCTGGCGCATCCTTCGCGAGACGAGTTCCCGCGGGAACGGTCGCCCGATGCCGATGTTCCACGACAGATACGACACGTCTCTGTCCTCCTCTTGCCTTTCCTTCCTTCGTCCTTCCCTTCGTTTCCCTTTTTGCGCTGTTTCACCACGAGCTCTCTAGCTGCCGTTGCCGCTGCTGCTTCTTCTCACTGGCGCAATTTCACGGGACGATTACTATAACTGCACTTTGCGGATTAGCGAACCTACCCATGGAATGGCTCTCGCCGTAGCCGGCCTCTAAACGTTTTTTGAGAGCGCTAACCGGAAATATGCTTCGATTCTGAGGAACGATTGAGCTGAGATTAAAGTTTCTTTGGGAGATTTAGAAATTTGATAAAACCCTCCTTTTAGATATAAGATTTCTTTTATTTCTACCTATCCTCAGTTAGTTATTAACTATGCAAAATAGAACACCTGCCACGTCAATTTAGAAAATGAAACCTAATTTGGAATTTTTTTTACTGTAAAATTTTGATATTTTTACATCTATGGTTTTTTTATACTTTCTGCAGGTACAGTTATACATATAATGAAATCTGCGATTTAATCGTATGCAAAAAATATTCTAATTCGTTTTATAAATATATTTGAAGCGTGTTGGGATTCTTGGCTGCAAGAATAAAATTCAGCTAGGAATTTTATATGCGTCATACACATTCAGTAGTCTTCTAATCGCATACATACGGCAGGTACGTACAGATGGTGATCCAGGATGGCAACGAAGTGGAGAACAACGCGTTTACGCTGTTAAATGAATCAAGGATAGTGCGATTTGAATTGCAAATGGGCCGAAAGTTCATCTTTTACAACGTCGCCGCGGGAAACCAGGTGGAAGTCACAGAACTGTGGTCCGGTCTATTATGCAGTCATTATCGCATTAACGAAGTTCAGAAAAATGGCGACAAACGAGGAGCTTGAAGAATCTGAAATTCTATTGCTCCTTGCCTTCCCCTCCCGTTTAATCAACCCTCGATAAATTATCAACTTTCTTTCTCTTTCCCGTATCTGCAAAATACACATTTCCCGCATAATTTCAACTCCGAATTTCTTTTGTTCAAATAGTACATTAGCGTTTAATGGAAAATAGAATTTTTATAGTTTCAGTGGATTTTTCTCCACTTGCAAATTTTCTAAAATAAATTTGCTACCTTCGTTCTTAGAACTACATGTCTTTTTTTAATATAATTTAATGAACAATTT
>NW_017157933.1:588392-589725 GCF_001652005.2 Ceratina calcarata
ATTTGACAACGTCACGTATTATTTAGACAGTTGCTCAGAATTAATCATCAATTTCTTTCGATTCACAACACTGGTAACCAAAAATTAGTTTGTCCACGTATTGGTTGGATATTATTTTTTCGCCAGAGGCGAATTCGAGATAATAGCGGGCAGCTAAGCGAACGAAAGCATAACTCTGTCTGATAAAAAGCTTTTATTACTAGCAATTAGGATAAGCCTGCTCTCTACCAACCTCCACCGCCCTTACGTTCATTTTTTAACTCTTTTCGTATGGGTTCACGGCATCTCACGTTCGATATAAACACGATTAAACTCATCGCGAATGTTCGCCCATACGGTTCTTGTAGTAAAGAATATGAAGATAATATGATAAGCTTTTTTAAATAATTATAGTATGCTAAATTTTAATACCATACATTGCAACAATAAATAATATCATAGAATACAAATTAAATTGTTCTTATTTTTCAAATTTTATTTATGTAAGATTTTGTATAGAAATTAGCTATTCGAAAAGAAACTTCATCGAAACGGTCTTTTCAAAGACAATTAAATGATCATTTAATCAAGGCCGGTTAAATCGTCTGGCAAAAGGCAGTGACGGATAAACAAAATCGCGTGGCGCCATAAAGGCGGCAGGTAAATGATCGCTGCCATTTGCTCCTCGACGGTTTTGAAGAACGTGGACAAAAAGAGGGAGGCGCCGCACGCACGAGGTCAAAGCGTAATCGTCGCTAGTATCGAGTGCTTTTCGCACTCGTTTCGCGCCTGCTCCAAACCAGACCTTTTGCAAGCTTGTTTATTAAGGCCGTTCCACTTTTAATAAGCTGGAACCGGCCGCCTTCTGCCCTCGTGCCGCCTGCGCCAGAGGATCTCCCTCCGGCCTCTCCGTTTCAACCCCTCCGTCTGCCACCCCTTTTTCCAGCCCTCTTTGTCTGTCCGTCTCGTTAAAGCCGCGGTTTCACGCTGACCAACTTTTATTAGATCCGACTGCGTGTTGCCGCCGGCTGTTGTTAAAGTCCACTAAGTTATGCCGCCGCGTTAAGCTCCGTGTCACGCGTAACGACTGGTCATTCCGTCGCGAGAACGTTGGAACCCTGTACGTCTCGTCGTCATCTTGAATAACGCGTTCAAGAGTAGAACGAGGAGTACTTGTCAACTTGATGTTAATCAATGCTTTCTCTATTCGTACAGTCTGACATTTGGATTAATGAAGGGAAAAATGTGTCGAGCTGTAAGCTGTGCATTTTAAGGATGTATTGGCTATACAGTCAATCCCAGAAGTTTATCTATCTTAGAAAAACGCATTTCCTATAAATAAAAAGAAATCAGA
>NW_017157933.1:591769-609969 GCF_001652005.2 Ceratina calcarata
GTATAGAGGGAAATATCCAATTAAGTATTGACGCTGAAGAAAATTTCTTTTTTTCAAAATTGCGAAAAATGCTTCAAATAAAAGTTGTTTTCCTTCTAACTTCGATATTTAATGAGTTACATATGATTATATGGCATTTTATTGATGTTGACAAAATCCGACCATCCCAGCGTCGAAACGGCGAACTTTTGGAAAAAGATTTCGTTTTTCCTCAATAACTCCTAAACCGTTCGTCCTAGAGAAAAATTGTATAGAACCTTTCTTGTAGAGGATGACGAGATCTACAATTTCTGTATAAAAACTTTTCGATAGCATTAATATTTAAAGAGTTATGGACGAAAAACGAAAAAACAGTTTTTTGCAAATTACTCGTTAACTATTGACGCTAGCGAAAACTTTTTATATGGAAATTGTAGATCTCGTCGTCCTCTACAAGAAAGGTCTGATGCAATTTTCCCGTAGATTCAACGGTTTGAGAGTTATTGGCAAAAAACGAAAATTTCGAAGAATTTGAAGGGGTACCCCTTGGAAAAATCTCGGAAAAATCGAAAATTTTTTGTTGTTGTTTATTATTAGCAATGTTCTTCCTACGTCTGATATCTTTTTAAAAAATGCGTTTCTAAAGTGCATAAACTTTTGGGATTGACTGTATAGCCAATACATCCTTAATATCCTTTACAATTATTGAAATTCGTCATCCAAGTAATGGTCATATGTACATCGGTGAAAGAGGTCGACACACAGGTCTGAGCATGTCGCTCATATTTCTGGTTTCGGTCTTTGAAATATGGCATAAATTATGCACGAAACATTTTCTACATAATACAAACATGCAGTCTCCCAATTTTCGGATAAACATACTCCCAGGAGATGAATAAAAGGATTACTCCAACAATGAACGTTTAAAAAGCGACACGATTAGGGGTTATAAAACAGGTATCAGATAACGGAGTGTATAAAGCACGGAATGATTCTCGAAATATAAAAGTATTGCGGTAGAGAACGACGAGCGAGGGGGTGTAGGGGGCAAGTGAACACGTATAAAGGAGTCGTGTATTCTCGTTATCGGGTCGCGATTGTCGTTATTTATGCTGCCGAGGGTAATTAACTTATCTAAGTGTCCACCGTGAATGTATCCGGCTGAATTATGACCAGACGCATCCAGGAAGCTTTTTCTGTCCATAAAATCCTCGATTCCGCGGTTATTCGCACCCCTTGAATCTAACGACGCCACCGCACCCCGTCGGGGCCGCTTAACGTTCCTCGGTTAGCGTTAACGTCGTTTCATAGCATTGTGGATGGGACGGCTCGCACAGGAACGAAGCGACACTACTTTATTTTGCAGTTAAATGCACCCAAGTCCATAATCGTATTTTAGGTAAATTCAAAAGACATTTATAAGCAATACATAGCATGCATATAACAGATACCTAATATATTATATTTATTGGATTAATAAAGGAAGGAACCACCTGTCGATATAAATTATTTTATTTTATGTTCTGAGTTTATTTTATTTTTTATTTCACTGAACAAGACAACGTATTCTACATTCTTATAAAAACAGGAATATCATAGTCACGCATGTTAATACTTGTTTCCTGGTATAAATCATTTCGTTTATTAAGAATTAAATTCTATTTCGTCCTGAAACGGTTTTCATTAACTATAATTCTATCACTTGGTCCATTGCAATTATATTTCTTAATGAATCCACGTTCGTCCAATGCAAGATTACCTTTGTCTCAAAGAAATTCCAAAACGCATGCTGACAAGGAGAAGAAAAATCCTTCCCACTTTATCGAGGGATACGGTCGACGCGACAAGCCGTATCAAGACCAACACTCCGACGCGGCCCACTCTCGAATCTTCATCCCCCGCGGGCTGTTGCATGATTAAAGGGCCCTACACAGAGCGAAATATGCCCGAAAGACTTTTCAGCCGACTACTATCCGCCAGATATGTATGATTTACCGTCTGCACAACCGTTTTCGCCTAACCACGTTCGGGAGCAGGCAACAACGATTTATAGAAACTGGGCGCTGACATTTACGTAGAGCTATCGGAAAAGCATTAATGTTATTAGAAAGTGTCGTATACTTACCAGATAATTATTAATTAAGCCAGTCCTCAGTCTTTTACAAACAAATTGTGCATAAGTAGCTAGGTGTTAATTACATAAACAGCTTTAAGATATTTATTTTAATCTGCAAGTATCTCTGCCTCTCTACTTCTTCTTATTTAATTCTCTAAAGTAAAAAGAAAGGAACAGCAATAGTAATAACAGAAAAGGAATATATGAGCGTTTTAACTAATATGCAATCGTACAAAAGATTAAGAAACAGCCACTCTAAGGACCCACGCAGACGTGAAACCTTGCCATATCTTTTATTATTGTAATTGCGTATTACGCTCATTTAAAAACGCGCAATTCTACCAACTTCCAACTTTCATTTTTTCTCTAATATTCTGAAGTTAATACTCCAGCAACATTTTCCTGAGGCACGTTTACACCGCCGCTACACCGGCGCGGCATGGTGCTGACGAGTTTTCGTTGGACGTTTAACGGCCGCGACGGAACAACCTCCCCGCTAATGGAAGTCGATGAGTTAATTGGTGTGTAACGGCAATTAGCTAGCTACCGCGGACACGATTATTCCCGGCCCCGATTTTCATTCCGCCTATGATAATTCCGCGAGCCGCTTTGACCGTGTTAATTACCAGACTGGCGCGGCGCGGCGGTGTAGCGCATAGTTGCTGGTTCGCGCTTTGAAAGTTTTGCATTTAGCCAAAACGTGGCACGGCTCGTGTTGCGTGGCCCTCCGGAAAAGAGATACACGCGTAGAAAACTCGTTAACGTCGCTTCTGTGCACCTAAACTGGCCACGAAGTATTTTTGAAGCTTTTAGATAGCATAATGTCTCAAAATGAAACGAGTTAAACTTCGTACTAGCAATTTCGTCGTACTTTTTTTAATCGTATGTAGCGTGCAGATAACTGGACATTATCATCTACTTATTAGCATTATTGTTCCTTTCTAAACATTCTCGTGATGCTTTTGATTATATTCTTTGATAATAAAATGGTAAATACTGCTTTTGTTTATTGCCAATTTCACCATAAAATATAGAAAGATTATCCTGTAGGAGTTTATATTTACAAATTTCTTTTAATTTATTCAATTTTAATACCTCTGACCGAGTCTGTCCCTTAATATTATTTTGAACAAACTATTAACTTCCTAAGGGCAGTTCTCCATTGTAGCTTCATATTTTCTTGAACAACCTTCCATTTCCTTTCTGACGCCGTATACTTGCCTCCTGTCCAAAATGAAAGTACAGATACAGATTTCCGCGCATCTTTCACGATGATCCTTCCTCCACTTCCACCGCTCTCGTTCGCACCACTCACGTTCTATACGATACGTTCCACTGTCCACCACGTCGCCGGAGGAAGTGATCTCACCCGGTTCTCTCTTTATCTTTCCACCTGGTCCGATATTCGTGGGTATACTCTTTACGAGGGGACGTGTGCGCGATGAGAAAAGTGGGCTCCGACCGTATATCAGACCGAGGAGCGAGGTCGATCGGTTATCGCTGGGAAATATTGCGAGGACTCGGCGCGAGAAAGAGAGGAACGCGAGAGGAGACATTTCTCCGGCTGCCAGTCGGACCGATTCCCGATACGTACAACTCGACCGAACGGAGTAATCAACTCGGCTGTTTCCCGCGGCGGGCGTCGCGAGACGCAATTTTAGATGTAACATCGCGTCGCAGTCCGAAGATGACCAGAGGACTGTCCGCTTCTTTTTTCCATTAGATTCCAGAAAATGCTACTTTGAATCTAAAGCAGATTTAATAAGCGTGTTTTTATTAAACTCTTCCTTTCTTTCGCGAAATTAATTTTATGCTTTATATTGAACAAAAAATAATTGCCATTTTTGGTTATATTGAATTCATATTTAAATAATGCGACTCGCAATATCAGATTACAATGCAGTTGATTTATTGTTAATGCAGCTCTATCGTTTGCGAATGATGACTTACTACATATTTTTATATTTGCCTTAATGAAAAAATAAAGGACGAGGGTGACGCAGAAAGATCAAGATCTCCTATCGGGTTTTTAACGGTTGGGAAAGGCAAAGGCGCGACGAATTTCACCGCAAACGAGGGACTTAAACCGGGTCTCGGCTCGCTACGGTAACGATTATAGCTCGTAAAGAGCGCAAAAGCTGCTCTCCGGAAACAAACGAAACTGCTTGTAGTAACAAGCCTGGCCAATATTCGCGCCGCGCCTCCTAAGTCATGCGTTTAAATTACCTTATTACGAAACGGGCCTGTCATAATTACCGGGGCTGCCCGGTAACGGTAGTTACCAACGGGAAAACGGAGGAGGGCGACGGTCGGGCGAAACGAGAGACGACGGAGCGATGGAGTAATTAACATCCAGTCAACTCCAGACAGTGTCAATAATATCTTAACCATCTTAGTTGAGTCGCTTCGCGAAAACTGATGCTCGTGTTCCTATGATTTTCTCCTAGCACAAGAATTATTCGAAGTGGAACCAATCTTGGTTCCAAGTGTAAACTTCAAATTGGGAAGAGGAACCGGAATAAAATAATATTCAGTGAGAGAAATGTATTTACAATTTCCAAGAGAATTTTTATTAGACTGTACAATTTACAAAAGGGCTGTGCACTACTTAATACATTTTGAATACAATAAAAATATTTATGATTAATTTTAACATGGTTTATGACTTAAAAAATTGTTCTGTATTTTTTACTTTTCAAATTGGTAAGAGAAATTTTGTTTCGACTCGCTACGAATAGGTCCCGCAGTGCTTTTGACTCGAATGTATTCATCATTCAAACTATTATCAGTACACACGTACGTACAGTGCCATACATCGAAGTTACGCACACGCATGTCTCTTCAGTGTCGAAGCGTAAATCATTTGCACAGCTAATGCGGCACGATTCCGTTTATTTTACTTGCAACGAACGCGAAACGAGACATAATCCGTCGTAGAAAGATAAAAACATATGATACGGGTGGTTCGCAGATTGAACTCGTCGCAAACGGCTCTTTGTCGTTTTCAAAAGACGTTTTTATCGTTCGTTGAACCCGTTGCCAATGAACGAACTCTCTTCCATCCGCTTTTTCACCAAGCATTTTGCATGTAAACCAGTCATCGCTAAACGGATGAAAGAAACAAACTCCTATTGCTCTTTTTCTGCGCGAGATACTTACAGTCCATGCAGACGACACGGGTTTTGAAGGATACAATTTTTTCTACCAAATCGATAATGATCGAACGGATCTTTGTGTTTATACATATTGATTAATTTGTAACCCTGAAATATGTTTAAAATACAAAATCGTGTACACGCCGTTTTCGGTTGTATTCAGTCAAGGAATGCCACTTTTCATTATCATCGATTTAGTAGAGCTTTTGAATCGGTCAAAGAAACGCATTGCTGAAGGGGCTGTAAACGTAGCTGTTCTGTTACGTAACTAAAATTATATATATCACTTCTGGTGAAAAATCACGGAAAATGCTTGAAATCCTACGTCTTGACTTCTTGATACCAAGATTCTAGTTTTTGCTTTGTTCAAATTGATCTTTAACTTGTGTCAGTAAATTCTACAACGTTAGGACACTTTAAACCATCGTAATCGTAAAACTTCTAATTCCAAAGTAAAAAAAAATCCACTAATAAGAGAAATCCACCTCCTAGCTTCGACCATCTCCAACTCGAAACTCCATGAGTCTTCCCTAATACCGCGTTGCATATATTATCCTTAAACATTTCCCGGGAAAAGACTCGCGAACATAGACTCTAACGGATACGAATGGTTTTCGCAGAGCCGTCAGTATGCTAATTTCGGTCGGCGGAGTATAATGCGAGGTCAGCCATACTTTTCTCCAACGCCGCGCCGCGCCGTTTCCGTTGGCTAATCCCTCGGCGTGCAGAATGAGCACAATTGATATAAGGCTGTGTAGTAACGCGGATGAGAACAGATACAACTCTTAGAGGTAGCTACGCGTAGCTATGTCCCTACGGTTTTATGAGAACATAACTTAAGGCACAAGTATGCGGCCGGGCACCAGGAATTCAACCTCCACCTACGTACGACCAAGCAGCTTTTCACCCTGAAGGCAACATCCTTTAAATCATTCGATCAAATTGATAGTCGCGTTTCTACGCTTACAAATATCTACGTCATAAAGGTGTTGCTCGTATCTCAAGATTTTATATTTATATCGCAATTATATTTAAGTCATAATAATGTAACTTTGCAATATTTAATTGTATCCCAATGCAATTAAAAAATTCTACATATTTTGATACCTGAATGAAAGATGAATTGAGCACTTAGTACTCAGATATTAAGAAGCAACGGGCTATTAAATTTCAACAATTTCCGCTATCGCAAGTCATGAATAATGCAAGCACATGGATAATAGTACTTAAGAAGAATTTTAAAAAAAGGGACCGAACTTGTTAACTTTTCTAGGTATTCATAGGACCGCAGATTCGATCGCTTATAGAACGCTGCGAGTGTTTCCGCGGCCGTTAAACGAGTGATTGACGACGCGACGAGAGAAAAAACGGGATTAAATAGAAGTCAGCCGCGAATTCAATACAGTCGATTAAGGTTGTTATTTACCGAATCGATTCCATTTTTACTCAATAACTCCAGACAATTCGCCGCATTAACCGATAACAATGGACAAATAATTATTTGTAATTTCGTAGCCAGTGACGCAATTCCGAATCTGGGGCTCAGCCTGTTGACTTTTTTAATGGATTATCTTCGTTTATGATCCGAGCTTAACTCAGTTTTCTATTCTGTACGATTCTTATTTTACCTGTTATTTTAAAGACACAGGTTTTGTGTTATTGTAATTTTTGTAACAGATGCAAACTCTTCGTTTGCGTATTATAAACCGATCTGTTATAATAGTAATCAATAGTAATTCTCCTAGATTTAACTCTGAAAATTTCTAAATTAAATAAAAAGAACATTTGGAAAGTGAAATCTGTAATAACGTAAAATATAGAATTGTTGTGTAAATACAGAGAAATACAGAGAGTAAAAGAAAATGAAATATGATCGTACACGGCTGAAATAAAAGTTGGAATAATCGACGCTTTTATAAAACACGTTTAAACGATATTTTAATTGCATATGTCGTTTACGAAATAAATTTACATATGCAAAGCGTATATGAAAATACGCATCACGTTGCAATTCATCGCGATATTTACCTATCCTATGAACGTTACATATAACTGTGCTTATTTACACGGTGTATGTACACAACGTTTTAAAACAGCGCAGTTTTATTGCAGAAGATAATTTTATAAAGGAAACGTGTATTAAAACACGTGGGAAAAAAAAATCATGTGTGTAATTACCAAAAGTACTCTGTGAATAACAGATTTAAAAAATGAACATGAGAATGCATGGCTATAAAAATGAATATACGTATATAAAGTATAATTCCGTGAGAAAATTTCACTGCACATAATTACTACAAACAATAGCATTCTTTAATCATTTAGCATGTTATTTTTAGTGCTTACTTCAGTTTTTACTGAAAACACAGGCTGCATAAAGTGAAGTATTTAAACTGGATTTTGTTCTGTGAAAATAAAATGTAAAGACACTCTCGTACTCATCGATGAACCAGAATGGAGCTAAATTAGTTGCCGGAATGGCTGTCGATGTCGCCTATTATCGAAATGTTTCCATAATAATTAACAGGTTGTTTGCCAACCCATAAATATTCTAATTTTACATCCAATATATTACAGGACGTTCTTGTACATACTCGTTAATAACCTGTCAGGCTCATAAAGTAATTAAGATCCAAGTAAAACGAGGACTACGTACTGAATTACCGAATTCAAACCAATGATAAAACAGAATAAATATACCTGAGGTTACAAAATCAACTTCATCAATTATTATTCATGGAAAAACTCAATTTCATTTAATAAAAAAACAAATAATTTTTTATTTCAAATTAAATGCAAACAGAACATTAATTGTTAATTTACCTTTTGGGACATGTACATAAATATATTAGACTGGTTGGCCTGCACACACAGTGTCACGCTGTTCGCCTATTATCAGCCACTGATACAACATCATTTCCCCATTATTTTGCAACTCTCCGCTCCATGCTCGGCTCATTGCCCTGCTCGGGAGCCAGCGAGAGCACTTTCCACCCTCAAAACAGTGGTTTGAAAATGCCTGAATTAGACAATCGAATCAAGCGCTAGCGTTTGGCCCCTATAAATCGGTGAAGCCACCAGATACAGCGTGAACTGATCGCAAACTAATATAGTATACGATTATTTGCGAGTGACGGAGGTAGGAGGGGTCCGTCAATCGGTCGCGTCGCCCCGGTTTAAACTCGTCCGTTTGCCGAGCGAAACACACAGACCTATTGCTGCCGCGTCGACAGGAAATGGGTTCCTGTCCTACTTTTCATTCGTCACGATCGATCTGTGTCGTCGTTTAAGTGCACATTACGAGCTGATTAATTTTACGCCTCGCTCCGCCTGACCGGCCCCGCTCATCCTGCGTCGTGCTTTTATCGATTCTCGAAATGCTAATACTCATTCGGCTTTTGTGCTTAAATCGATACGAGCACCACTGCCTTTTGTGGGCCTCGTCGACTTTGTAAAAGCACTCTCTCCTACATGTAACAATTTGTAATCTGTCTCAATCATAATCTGAATCTGCTGTTGCACGATTGGACTGGTTTTAATTTGATAAATAATTTCATAATATGGATAATGATATTCGCAAACTGATTAATAATTCTACTTTCGTCGGATATGCAATATAGAGTTTATTTCCGGAAGTATGGAATACAGTTTTAGTTTCAACAATTATAAAATTGTGAATTATATAAAATTGTATAATAATAAAGCAAACATTCATTGTTAAAATATAAATTATGTCGAGTGCATAGGAAATTCCATCCAACTTTCACTAATTATAGTAATTATTTATGAAACAAGGAAGTAAATTTTAAATATATTACTACTGTCTGACTACACGCAGGCTTATACTACTTACTTACTATTCCGAATCAACTCTTATCATATACAAATGATTTGCTTATTGCCAACACTCGGGCCACAGAACTTTATTTAAATAATAAAGAATTAATGGAAACAAAAGTCATATTAGACAGAATAAGTCAAAAACATTTATTAATAATATAAACAAAAATATTTTACGCGAAAATCTCTTTTCGGTCCGTACGATTCTTTCCTCCCGCTCTATTGTTTATCCTGTGATCTCTGTCAATCGACTCTACGTGAAATATTTCAACCACTAAAATCGAGTTAAATACCAAGAGAATTCATTTTCGGTACGTGTCGATACAGTAGCCACGTCCGCGAATAAATAGAATTCAAGCGACGGCGGCCCCGTGACAATAGAATATCGAACACCCGAATCGAATGTGTTAACTCGCGATTTATTATTTAATAACAACTCCTGTTGCAGAACAAAAAAAGCGAACGAAAATATTCGGGAAATATTTATTCCTTGAATGGAACATAGTTTTTCTAATATTGCCCGAATGAAAACGTTCCGCAATACTCGCCAGTAATTTCATTTTTGCTATTTAATTTCCATTGACATCGTTTTGCGATAGAATGATATGTATTGTACAATTGATAAATGTTATGCACGATACATTATTGAGTTTTACAGTTTGCCAATGGGATTTATATCCAGGTAATAATTTCTCAAACGATGAAGCAGCCATTAAAGTTCAGGTCGGACCGCCGAAAATTCCAGCAACGACGGCGCGTCATAGCAGGGAAAGCTCGGGTCTCGAGCAAACGATACGGATACTTCCGTCGCGAGGGGACTATAATTAATGATAGTCGTGCAATTGAAACAAAGCTGCGCCCGAGACAAGCGGCTGCACGAAATACGCGTAGCAGAAACAATCGGTCGCTGAGGTCTTTCATTAAACTCGAACCCGGCCTCTGTCCGGTTATGGAAACGTAAAAACAATTCCTTTTTGTCAACGATAAAATATATTCATATCGCGAAATTTTACCATGACTTGAAAAAAATTAATCTAAGATAAAAGTGACTTTTTTTTTAATTCGACAAACATGGATTTATATACATAGTATATGTTTAATGTTTATGACTAAATGCTTCTTTATGACGAATTACCGTCGCAAGTCTGAACGCGACTTGTGGCACATTTTCATTAACCAAAGGTTCTCCTGTTCCGACGACTACTCACTGATTTGTCTCCGTCCCAACAGTCTCCTTAATTGATCTATTGAGAATGTATTGCGATTTAATAAGCGTGAAGTTGCTTAATATTGATGGAAAAAGAAACAGAGAGAAATAGAGAGAAAACGGCGGACGGAGAAGAAATTTTTATCAATCCTCGTTACACGTTGCTCTGACATGGCTTCTCGACCAGCCACCAATTGCCAATTAAAGATGCCCTCGCAAATCAGGACGCTGGCTGCGTCGCAGCGAGGTTGCCTTTTTGAATATACCTACATCAGGAAGTCAGTCACCATGAGCTTGCCATAAAAGTTTCACTACCCTCCTTAATGCTGCATTCGCGCAGCGGGAAACTCCCCGAGGGTGGTCGTTCTGCGAATTCGAGCTCGAAGGCTCACTGACATAGAGAACGAGCTGGGAGAGGAAGATCGGCTTGAGAAAAAAGTCGTAATTGCTTCGGCTCGTCCCACCGTGCTTCTTCCACATTTTTTTTCCTCATCTTCCTCTGTTTCCTTTCTGTCGTTGCGGACGAATCTTCAAAAGTGAAGCTCGTCACCGTCTTTTTGAACCTACATTTCTGAAATGATATTTCTACCATTCAGCGTAATGCCAAATTGCAACTGAGGATGCCTCTTGAAATATCGTCGCTTTTATACTCAATTAATGAGTTATTACTTATTTCAGTTTATAATCAATTTTAGTTTAAATGCTATTATGCAAATATAGTGATCATAAAAATAATTTTACTGAATAAAAGTATTTATTAACGTTATTTAACGATTCGTATAATATCAGATTAGCAAAGAAATTTAAAATAATATTTGATATCATTAATTTGATCCGAATTACTGCCACAGAATTATGCCATTTTTTCTTCGCTAAGTATTTTTAGCCACAAAAACAGTTTTGTCTTGAATTTTTCCTCTTATGAAGTAGACGCTTAACATAGTTGCCTCTTATCTACGATGCACGCTCGAAGAATTTCAATATAAAAGTTATACGATGCAATATTACGTGTTTGGTCAACTTTACCACGTCGCATTTCACTCTTTTAGATAAATTCATTTAAAGGGGAAATGTCCATCATTCTTCATTTGCAATAACACAGTTGGAGCAGAAAAAATTATATGACGTTCAAGATTGCTTCATAAGATTTGAATTCACTCAATAGTAAAATAAAAAAAAGTATTGTAATATTAAGATAATATTTTATTCCACGAACATAAATTTCTGTCATGAAAAATGCGATTTCCTTTGTCGTGATACAATATTCTGTTCCTTTATTTATGAAGTGATCAAATTGGAAATGAAATTAAGAAAAACTTTGAAAAAATTGTCAGACGTACAAGAAGTGGTCAAAGAATTTAATGAATTATCTTATCGAGGAGTATAGAACTTTAATTGATAAAGTTTTTCCACCAGTTCATTTGATCTCAGACACTTCGCAAGAAAATAAACCCAATCGTTTAAATTTTCGTGGCGTTAGGTACCCGAAAAGCGGGTCTACGATCACGAGAAGCGTTAAAGGCGATGGCAAATAACTCAGCCGACGTGGTGGATCGATTCCGCGTGGCGAACTTTCATTGCGAAACTCTGATCGCGTGAAAGCTCTTTTACGACCAGTTTGATACTAGTCCAGCCGCTTCCGCTAGATCTTCTTCTTCTTCTTCTTTCCTTTGCCACCGAAACGGAGAGCGTGCGGTCGATTCCCGAACTTGAATTACGGTTCTCACGGTTCGACGGGAGGACCTGTAAATTTTCCGGTAACGCCAGAGATTTGAAACGATGCTGAATAAGCCGATAGGGCGAATCCCATTTTTTCGATCGTGACCATTATTAAACTAGAAGAATTAGAATATTAAACAATTTCAATGATCCTAAAAATGGTTGAAATCAACTTTTTATATTATCATCCTGTGAACATGATACACAAACGTTACATTTTTTTTGTTGCGAACTAAGTTCTATCTGGCAGCAGACAAAAGGACTGTCTGAATTTCAATGAAAAATTGTTCATATCGCATGTCGCCACGAAAATATAGAATTCGAGATCATCTGAAAACACGGGTGCGTGTAAATATTGGGTTACGCAGAAAGTTTATACCGATGCAGAGTGAGTTTGTCAAAAAATCTGACGCCGTTTTTAAAAATAAAATTTCCACATTATCCCAAATAAATATAGATTCTATTTTTAAAAGAATATTGTTTGTAAGTTATATGTAAGAAATTCCTACATGTTATTTTTAAAACATCGCTTCTTTTATAAAATTTACGTGCTTTAAATAATCTGAAATTTCCTTTGTCGTGATACAATATTCTGTTCCTTTATTTATGGAGTGATCAAATTGGAAATGAAATTAAGAAAAACTTTGAAAAAATTGTCAGACGTACAAGAAGTGGTCAAAGAATTTAATGAATTATCTTATCGAGGAGTATAGAACTTTAATTGATAAAGTTTTTCCACCAGTTCATTTGATCTCAGACACTTCGCAAGAAAATAAACCCAATCGTTTAAATTTTCGTGGCGTTAGGTACCCGAAAAGCGGGTCTACGATCACGAGAAGCGTTAAAGGCGATGGCAAATAACTCAGCCGACGTGGTGGATCGATTCCGCGTGGCGAACTTTCATTGCGAAACTCTGATCGCGTGAAAGCTCTTTTACGACCAGTTTGATACTAGTCCAGCCGCTTCCGCTAGATCTTCTTCTTCTTCTTCTTTCCTTTGCCACCGAAACGGAGAGCGTGCGGTCGATTCCCGAACTTGAATTACGGTTCTCACGGTTCGACGGGAGGACCTGTAAATTTTCCGGTAACGCCAGAGATTTGAAACGATGCTGAATAAGCCGATAGGGCGAATCCCATTTTTTCGATCGTGACCATTATTAAACTAGAAGAATTAGAATATTAAACAATTTCAATGATCCTAAAAATGGTTGAAATCAACTTTTTATATTATCATCCTGTGAACATGATACACAAACGTTACATTTTTTTTGTTGCGAACTAAGTTCTATCTGGCAGCAGACAAAAGGACTGTCTGAATTTCAATGAAAAATTGTTCATATCGCATGTCGCCACGAAAATATAGAATTCGAGATCATCTGAAAACACGGGTGCGTGTAAATATTGGGTTACGCAGAAAGTTTATACCGATGCAGAGTGAGTTTGTCAAAAAATCTGACGCCGTTTTTAAAAATAAAATTTCCACATTATCCCAAATAAATATAGATTCTATTTTTAAAAGAATATTGTTTGTAAGTTATATGTAAGAAATTCCTACATGTTATTTTTAAAACATCGCTTCTTTTATAAAATTTACGTGCTTTAAATAATCTGAAAATTAAAACTGACGAAGAAAACATGTATTGGATACTTTTCTTTACGAACTAGCAAAATCCAACGATTCGAATAAGAATCATTTTCAGTTAAGAATGTCTAGAGTGTCATAAGTGCTTCCAATCCATGCTCTTAGGGCTGACAATTTTGACTCGTAAGGACGATTACACGGTAAACGCGTGACACGAATGGTGAAGGTTCAAAAGAGGTAAAAATGAGTTCCGTGTGAATTCATATTGCATTAGCGGCTCGGTAAACGTTGGTAGAGTTACAATAAGAAATCCTGTCATAACCGACCTAGTCCACGAGCATGGCCATCACATTTTCAAGCGTTTCATTCGGCGAAACGTCTTTATGACAGACGATTCTGATATGTTGACAAATGATGATCTCATTCTGTTCAAAAGCAAACATTTTTTCATAGGTAACCAACCGCTTCTTGGGGAGATGACACAAAATTAGAATAGAAAACGTAATTCGATTTAAAAATATTAATCTAGACAATGTAAACTTTTACACAGAGAATTATCATAAAGAGAATCTGATATAAAACCGGTAGAAATTTGTACAAGACGTTTTATTGAACAGCTACTATCTCCAAAATACAGATAAAATTTTGTAATTATAAAAATTGATTTTCCTGCAATGATTAAAATTCCATACTCGCTTAGTCACTTTTGACTGTCATTGGTTCACGAGAAATGAGTCTAGATCGGAGTGGGGGGGGCGATTCTTCGAGATCAGTGTTTGGAATTCAGGAAGCAGCTTGTCCCGAGGAAAAAGCCGGACGTGATTGGACCATCAGAAAGGAGCAAGTTCTTCCTCGTCACCTCTAAAGGGTGCGGCAGAGTGTCCTGGGTTTGCCATCACGCTCGACCCCCATCGAGGCCTGCAGCAAGATTAATCTCGTTCGAGCTGACGAGAGTTAAGTGCTCGTGACACACCAGGTGCAGGAAAAAGGGTTGCGCTAATTATTCCTGGCACAGATACTCTATCTCGAAGAGGAAGAAACGTATAAGTTGGAAAAAGTTTAAATGTTTCAGGAGGTTGATGTTCCGCGTGGTAGATAAAAAGAATGAGGAAAGTTTTAGTGGAACTATGGTTTTTCTTTATTACGATCGTGAGTTACGTGTATGTTTCTTTTAAATGATTTCATACTTTTTTATCAGTTTATTTCCTAACATGTGCATATATGTAATTTAGTTAAAGATGTATGACCTCAGCTGAAATAAAATGAACGAAATATTTACTAAATCAATTCTTCTCCAAACTGTGAACGAACAGCGGTGAACAAGTTTGAAGAATCCCGATGATTTGTCAACGCGTATCGATTGGCATCGTTATTTCCGGTTAGCTGGGCACATCCTGCTAGACCAGCCAGGGAAGGCATCGGTTTCGGCTTACTCATTACTTTTTTAATCATCTCTGGGATCCCGGTTATAGTTATGCGCTCAACGAAATGATCTTAATCGCTTTAAGGGTTGTTGCGAAGCCAAGAGGAAACGAACGGATTGGTAGATAGTAGCTGGAATTACTACGGCGATCGATCCGCGCGATGGAAGTTGCTTCTGGTCTAATTATTTCGTGTTTCATTAACCAGACCTCTTCGGAGCTCCCGCGCCACGATCGAAACTTTCGAGATTACAGGCCCTTCCCCTTCGCTTCTCCGTGGATGACTTGCAGGACTTCTGTGACATCAGTTAGGTACATTGTCCCACTTCCAAACTACCCACAAATCTCTATCTTTGTTCCGGACACCGACGTTCACGCGGTCTAGTAACCAAATGAGTTTTGGTTTTTGATTCCCCATTCCAATACAAATTGCTAAATAGTTTATTCGATATAGAAGTTTTTAATTAATTAACACAAATCTGTGTGTCGGTTCTTGATAACGCGTAGGAAATCTAAGAATTTACTCAGCCTATACACTTCAATGAGATGTAACTGAAAAACTTTAAATACATATTATATATATAATAATAATTTAATTATCATTCATATTTCACGCATTGTAAATGAAAAACTAATCCATTGGGGGTAACCACTGATTCGAAGAACAGGTAGTCAAGGTCCTCGAACAAAAGCTTGGATTAGGAGCGTTAATCCAGCCGGGAAGAAGTCGTCCGCCCACGATATGCTCTACCAACACCACCACCCTCTACCATCCAACCATTTTGCATTTCATTCGCTCGCTACCTGTCCCCGGAACCTTGTCTCTGATACCCTGAATCCCAACGCGGCTCGTATAACCCCTTTGGAAGTAGAAAGAGAGAGGAAAAGAGAGAGAGAGAGAGAGAGAGATAACAAGCATGAGAGTTGGCATTAAGCAGGCAAATTTATGGAGTCGAGCAACTATTTAGATAGGCGGATAGAAGCGGAGCGATTTCGCTTTTTGCGACTAGACTAGAGACCCCTCCCTCTTTCTCCTTCGCCGTTTACCATACTCGACGAGGAACCAAAGTCGACTCACCTCCTGTTCTCCGTTCTTCGACTCTTCTGCCAGTACACTATCGCTGCCGCCCTCACACCCCGCTTCCTGTGTTGCCAGCAGGCGACACGATGCAACGCCCTCGAAGAAAGTTGCACACAACACGTGGCATGGCACTGCGCGCCGCGCCAGCGTGAATATCTCGAGACGCGGGGTCATGGTATTCCGGGCTTAATTAGTTTTTCGTCGACGGATAATCCGTGTGGCTGGCGATTTGTCAGGGCCGGCCTGAAAGTTTACGAAGCCGCCCGGAATTAAGAGGCCGCAGGTTTTCGGAGCTACGAAGAGGGGGGCCAGGCTCACAAGATTAAGACGATATTTAAACGAGATAAGGGTGCCGGATAACGGAGTCCCTCGGATAGGCACGATCCCGTTTCCGGTCCTCACTCACGAAAGCCCATCGTGGATTTATTTTATCGCCTGCCGCGAAATTCGACCGAGGCCAAGAAACTGCCACCTCGAAACGCTCGGCTTTTACTACCGAAACCCCTTTCTCTTCTTCCGCTTCTTCTTCGGCCCGGCTCTCGGTGAATGTTGGCAGAAGTTTTAGGAATGGGTTGAGAAGGGTGTATGAGAATGCAACGCGGGGCAGTTGCCACGGATCGTAGCTGGTAACTTCGGAAATGTTTTGTAATTGTACGGGATAGGGGATCGCGGCGGTGATTAATAAGGGATCGGGGCCACTGCGGCACGCGGTTCCAGAGTTATGGCTCGGAAGGGTTTCCGAGAATGAATGAGAGTGCCAAGTATCAGAGAACTTATTTAGAAAATACTATATCGTAGCTTCTGAAGTGTATTAGCTCATTCCATAAAAAGTGCGCACTTTAATGTCAAGAATAAGTATGAAACGGTGTCAAGGAATGAATTAAACGAATGAGCAATTATCTCGAAGATGGAAGACAATTTAATGAATGACCTATTAATAATAACATAATATGAAACATCCGCAATATTCTCATATTACATTGTTACATTTCATTTTCATATTTTAATTTATACATGTATTTGAATTGGGAATCAAACTTGATTGGAAATCAACTCAACGCAGTTACGTTCGAACACTTTCTGTACTCTCTATGTATAAGAACAGCTTCGCGTACGCGACACGGCCGTGAGGACGCGTTAAGTAGTATGACCGTATTATGATCCGCCGAGTTACCGTGACTACTGCACGAGGTGGGAATTGCTATTAGAAGAGGGAGAAACGAGTTGGCTATGCCTGGGCCAAGGGATTGATTGTATATACCAGACATACCTAGAAACGTTTATAGATACGTATTAGTGGAGATGCCAGATTGAGGACGGGTATCGGAGTTTCCCTTTCCACTCGCAGCCAGTTGGGAGTCGACGCTTCGAGCATCAGGGGTAGCGGGAAGGGAGGACGAATTTGAAATCATTTGATTAATTAAATGAGCGAAATTGATGTATGGTTAAAGATCCGTTTATTTGATATGAATTCCTCATACATTAAAATTGAAACGAATGATTCAAATAAATGTCCGAGTAACATAAATTGTGTATAAAATCAACTAAAGAATCAGACAAAAGAATGAACGAAACAGTAATGGATATCTAAATATTCTTGGAACGTTTGGGTCTCTCTCCAATTAATAATTATTATAAGTTCTGTTTATTATCTTTTTCAACACGTATTTCCTAGTTCTGACGCATGACGTTGTTTATTGCAGAATGAGATGTGAGTAACTCTCTATATTGTATAAATTCGTTTTTTTTCTAGTGAAATGTTTGATGGAATGTTCGTACGTTTGTTGATTGCATAAACTCGTTTTTGAATGTGCAATACTGGAATTAATAGAATTTCGCTTGCATTTTTTAGAATCCGCCGTGCAGTACTGTATGCTCGCTTTATAAACATTTTTATATGCATCCCAGTTCGTTACTGATACGCATGTGTGTTACGTACAAACAGAATTTAAAGGACGGCAATCTATACACTTGTGTACAATGCATACATTACTGCTGAAATTAAGAAGTTATCGTACGTAATCTGTTAATATTGTTTGATTTTTCTTAATTTTACAGTAGGTATTAAATAAATGATTGAAGGATATTCAACTCTATCTAT
>NW_017157933.1:611088-614563 GCF_001652005.2 Ceratina calcarata
ATTTTTTATATTACATCTACTATTTTTTTTATAAAAGCATAATTATCCGCAGTCTAGTTACAACCGAAGACAATTAAATAAGTCTATCATTAGGGAGGGATTCGGTAATAACAGAACCATTGCGCGTCACTTCAGACACTCTTTTGGTCATACCGTGGCTCCTGTTTCTTCTTCGCGGAGGTGTAGGGGCGGTATCTGTGTTCTCTATTACATCTTCCAAACTTCTATTCAACCTGCTCGGCTTTTCTGGCGGGATATCCGTAGGGCACACTACATTTTCTATTTTTCGATTATCCTTATCAGAATCTACCTGAACCTCGATCTCCAGCTGATCGTCCGGACTTTCCATTTTTGCTACGGATTCCTCCCACGAGCAAAACGAGATCTTTCTTCCTATGGCCTTCATATCAAGAATTTGCTTCAAAGATGCTGAAACCTCGCTTTTCCCTTCAGCTGATTGACCGACTAGATTCTGATCACTTTCCACGCCTGAGATCTGAGAGTTTGCTTTCATCGGGCTCTCTTCGCCAAGCTTGTTAGCTTCACTTTGCTCCTTGGTTTCAGATTCTAACTTCTTCAAAATCTGTTTATTAGCCCCATTAGTCTGCGCCTCTTTGAACCCTTCTTGCGAGTCCTCTTTCTCTAACATGTCCGACAAGGCAGCCTCCAATTCGTTTAGACTCGGTGTCATCGAGCTTAAGTTACTTCCGTCAGCAGCTTCCTCTTTAAGTACTTTCAACAACGTCGAATGATCAGAGTCCTGGATCTCGGGTTTGATCCTCGGCTCGGGACTGGGCGGTGGCGTGCTGGTCTTCCACTCATCCAGGCTCTTTCTTAATTTGTTGTGTTCATCCTTGGCGTGTTTCTCGTCGAAGAACTCGTCCACATCTTCCTCTAACATCTCCCGTGGCAGGGACTCCTCGGAGATGGTTTTGATCAGGCCGCCTGCGCGGTTCTGTAGTTCTTTCGTCTCGTATGCTTCCTCGCTCGGCTCGCTCTCGTTCGACGGACTTCTGGCGAATATCGTCCTCGACTGGTCTGGTCGATCTGATCTTCCTTCAGAGATCGTATCTGGACAGATGGAACGTGCGGTTTAAACAGTCACGTACCGAGATAGTTGGGTACTTTCCGGGTTCGATCATGTTAGTTAGGAAGCTTGGCTTTGACTCGAGGTTTTAGCGCGATACTGATTGTTGAGGGTTGCGGAGAATTGTGAAATATCGATTCCTGACTTTTGCGGTTTCGCAGTTAAATCGGATTTCGCGGTTTGTAATGGGCATCAACTATGCTTGGCTTTTATTGTCATTAAAAATAGATTCTCATTTGTTCTAAGTTCCAGTATTTTTTACAGCAATTAGGATTTTCATTTAAAATTATATATAGATTCTAGACATTTTTAACATTCACGTTTCAAGTAAATGAAATGGATTAAGGATTGTATGAACAAATCGAGAGCGCCAGCTTTCACATTCGACGTGGGCAAATAATCCTCACACATGCAAATTATGTAAAAATGTAAATTTGTCTTTACCTAAAGCTGCACGATGTTTCGCTTCGTCCAGGAAAAACGGTTCTTTGGGTACAGACTCGGGTGCAGTTGAAATTTTGCAATTATCCGTCAACATAGGAGGTTCAAAATACCTCAAATGCGATCTGCAGAAAAATAAGAAAACTTCTTCATCAAATTTCTGGATAAATAAAAACATAAAAGAAATCTAAATTTCGTTATTTATTTCACAATTATGAGATGCTTTCTAAAAATTTGTATAATCCCAGTTTATAAGAATAGCAGCAGCGTTACTTTTAGTAGATACTTATTTTTTATCTATCGAACTGAAACGATTGTAATTATTGTAAAAATTGTTACAGTTACCCGTTTATAAAAATTGATTTATAAAATTGAATTTATTCACACATAAACCTATCTAACGTCCTATATTCATTAAGGATTTCCGAGCGGAACTGTTACTGCAAAGCGAAATAGCTAAAGCCGAGCGATATATCGCGCAATACCGTATCAAGCGCCCATTCAGTCGAATACGAGTAAATATAATAAGTTTGCGAAGTGGCGAGAGAAGATTATACAGCGGCCGGAACAGTAAGACCACGGAATATGGACTTACACCGGTTGGCATCTGGCACCCCAATTAAACCCACTTAATCCCCGGAACAGCGACCCATAGATAATCTCTCTACCGACCTATTTGGATCCACTTCGGCGTACACAGGCTGCCCGAGTACCGGCGAGGCTGTTTTTCCAAACGATTCCGGCTTCTCTAGATAAATCGTTGATAACAAAGGAGATCCACTTGCATCTTCTCGACCTGAGAAGTCGACAACATCTTCGCCGCGTACACGGTCCTCCTCATTGATCCTCTGAAAATCCTCGTATCTGCTTACATTGTTACTATATGTACCTACGTATTGTTTGAGAAATTTTTATGCGATATCTTTATCACATTTTACATAAATTCAGAAAACAGCTAAACTCGTGTTTATCGTGATGAAGGGTACAAGGTAATATTTCAATTAAGAGTCATCTAATAAATGAATAAATTCATTACTTTCTTATAAAGTTTCGAAACTTTAATTTACATAATAATTTATCAAAGTGCCAACTTAACGACGTTTACTACAATATGAAATTTGTCTAGCAGGAAAAATTAATTTTTTTATATTGGGCTTTATACCCCATGTAGTTTTACAGTTATATTATGTACACGTATTTTATTAATGTATTCACCAAACTTTTGTACATTACATGTACTGTCCTATTTCAATTAATAGAAAAATAGATTTACATTTCTATGTATAAAATTTTTGCCACATAATTCCCTGTCAACGGATTAATAATTCTATTATTTCCTCTATAATTGTTTATGTATTCTCCGCATGGAATTCCTCAAACAACATAAACAGAGATAGATAGACAATATCGATTAGATACCTCGAAGGAGGGTCGGCGCCGGTGATTTAATTCGCAATTATCGATGTCAGCCAGCTCCCAATCCTCAGATTTACTCGGGTCGTACTTCAGGTACTCGTCCCTTACCACTGTCCCGTTTGTCCTGGATGCATCAAGATTCTCCAGGAGCTGATACGGCGACAGGTTATCGGATCTCGGTATGTAGTCCTCCAGTCGCACGCTCGTTTTCTAAGGATTAGAATAAATGCACGCGTTATCCACGTTGAATTGGCGTCGTCGACGTGGCTTCTTGCAGCGGATTAACTCTTTCGCGGTAGCTGCATTCTTAGCCACAAAATGATACATTTTTTTGTTTTCAGAACAGACCATTTGATACAAGTTTTGAAATCAATTTAATGTAATTTTTATTCTAAATAATAGTAGATGAATAATACCTTTCTATTTGATTTAGTAAACATTAATTTACCTGATTCTTAATTTGATGTACATAATTTATACACTTAATCTACCTGATTTACTTAAGGATGTATTGGCTATACAGTCAATCCC
>NW_017157933.1:616406-642664 GCF_001652005.2 Ceratina calcarata
CAATCAGTTTTCGTTTTGTTAATATCGTTTTGTAATAACTACCTTAAGTCATAATTTACTCTCTTTTATTTATAAATAAAGCTTTTCTCTATATAGCACGTGAAAATTTATTTAATAATGCATCTCATAACAAATATTCAATAATTCGCAGTTCCCTAAACACCTTAAATCATGTCACAAGAATTCGGATAAAAGAATTTTTCGCTCTGAATCTGAAATAACCCTAAGGAAGACATCGATCGAAAATTGGAAGTTGCGTACCTCAGAAAACGGTGAGAGGAAGGATTCAGCCGGAAGAGATCCAGTGCTACTCCTGACGGGTCTCCTGGCCCTTTTCGTTTGGGCCTGATAACCATCGTGGTCTTCGTCTTTTGACCGATGCCTAGTTGTATCCAACTCGTCATAATTCGGCAGGCTCACGGTGCTGTAGTTCTTAGATCTCGAATTCTCCGTGGAATCTCTGATCTGTTTCTCAATAGGCCCCCTTTTCTCCTCACGATTTGGAGTCGACGAGTTCCAGCTCGTTCGACTCCTCGCGAATCTCTCGTACTCCTCGCTCTCCTGAGCATTGCGTTGATGCTGACTATTCTCGATAGACCTCCTACCAGAGACCACGTCACTAGATATTATCCTTCCGGTACCGTTAACCTGCGGCCATAGAGATTGATGCGTTTGTTAGGGAAGAAAAGAAATTGCGGTGCCATAATGATAGGTGAAAACAATTGTCCTATGTGTTGTACTTTCATGCTATTATACATACACATTTTTGGACAAGAATTCATAGTTTTATATAACTGAATTCTAGATTACTGATAAACTTAAGAGACATAAGTTTCTAAGCATGTTTAATTGCAATCTGTATAATTTGTAAAAATCATTACTGCACATGAAATCCTAGAAACTCCAAATATCGTGCAATAAATCTTGTATAATATTATCTATACCATAAAAAATAATAAAATTCTGTTAACTTGGTTACGAGGAAACACAATTCTCCTGGTTGCATCGGTGAACCAAGCAATGAATGGCTGGTTCGATTCAACGCGATCCGTAAATAATTTTTAATGTCGCGCCGATATTTGTTTCACAGATTCCCTTTTGTTTGCCGAATCGCGGGCTCCGCGCCGCTCGTGAGTAAATATTCTTGTGAATATCGAATCCCCGGATAAATTTACAATGGAAATTTGGATTTCGCAGTGCTTGCCTTGTGTTCGTAAATCTCCTTCACCCTTCTACCGTCTTTGCGCACAGCCTCGTCGTCCTTTGTACGATGTTCAGTCACCTCGTTCGTCTCGTGTTCGTTTTCGCTGGTTTTCGGCGACCTCACCGACGAGTATAATGGTTCGTCGCCGCAGGTTTTGATTCGCCTCGAATCGCTCGATGTCTGATCTGAGCCGACCTCGTCCGGTTTCGGCGGCAACGGCCTACCCTTGTTGCGTTTTCGACGCCTCGGTGGCGGGATCGGCGTCACGTCCTTCAAATTCGAACCTAACCAGATATAATCGAGTCATAAACTACGGTCTTTTATCCGAAATGAAAAATTGCAGGATGATTTTAATTTCATTTTAAATATTCATAATTTAGTGATGATTCTAAATCATTTGGAACCAGTTCTGTTGAACGAATAGTATCCTCGTTTAAAAATCCGAATGAGTTTGGAAAGAGGGTGGAAGAGAGCTGTTCGTTTACAGAACGCAATACAACCGAGGGTATGCGACAGGTGGAGGGGTTCAGGATACACGAAACGCTATCCTTATCAGCGGACATGTCGGAACGAGCGTGTTCTCGTTAAGGATACAGGTTGCAATACGAGGCAACGATAAATTGCGAGCTTACAGCTGGACGTGGGAGTGGTGGCCGAGCAGGGGCTCGTGTCGACGATTAAATTCGTGAGCGCCGAGCCCGGCCTCGT
This sequence comes from Ceratina calcarata, assembly GCF_001652005.2. NCBI lineage: Eukaryota > Metazoa > Arthropoda > Insecta > Hymenoptera > Apidae > Ceratina > Ceratina calcarata. The sequence continues at coordinate 618,319 of NW_017157933.1, forward strand.
CGGTGTGCTTGGCACTTCGAGGTTCACGTCGACCCAGTCGCTCGGATGAAAGGGCCTGTTCACGGAATCTATGCTCATGCCCCTAGTCAGCGCCTCCCTTGGCGGAGACCCAGCGTACCCTATCTCCGAGCTGAAAACAAATTCGTGAAACGAAAACGTTAAGGACTTACGAGCTCAGTGAAGATTGACTTCAGAGATATTAAAGTATCTATCGTCGTGATTAATGTCGCGTTCAGTAATTCAATAAATAACATAAATCCTTTCTCATTTCTAAAACGCGAGGTAAAGAGTAATTAGAGTATAAGTAAGAGTCAAGCATATATATTAATAAAATTCTGTTAACTTGGTTACGAGGAAACACAATTCTCCTGGTTGCATCGGTGAACCAAGCAATGAATGGCTGGTTCGATTCAACGCGATCCGTAAATAATTTTTAATGTCGCGCCGATATTTGTTTCACAGATTCCCTTTTGTTTGCCGAATCGCGGGCTCCGCGCCGCTCGTGAGTAAATATTCTTGTGAATATCGAATCCCCGGATAAATTTACAATGGAAATTTGGATTTCGCAGTGCTTGCCTTGTGTTCGTAAATCTCCTTCACCCTTCTACCGTCTTTGCGCACAGCCTCGTCGTCCTTTGTACGATGTTCAGTCACCTCGTTCGTCTCGTGTTCGTTTTCGCTGGTTTTCGGCGACCTCACCGACGAGTATAATGGTTCGTCGCCGCAGGTTTTGATTCGCCTCGAATCGCTCGATGTCTGATCTGAGCCGACCTCGTCCGGTTTCGGCGGCAACGGCCTACCCTTGTTGCGTTTTCGACGCCTCGGTGGCGGGATCGGCGTCACGTCCTTCAAATTCGAACCTAACCAGATATAATCGAGTCATAAACTACGGTCTTTTATCCGAAATGAAAAATTGCAGGATGATTTTAATTTCATTTTAAATATTCATAATTTAGTGATGATTCTAAATCATTTGGAACCAGTTCTGTTGAACGAATAGTATCCTCGTTTAAAAATCCGAATGAGTTTGGAAAGAGGGTGGAAGAGAGCTGTTCGTTTACAGAACGCAATACAACCGAGGGTATGCGACAGGTGGAGGGGTTCAGGATACACGAAACGCTATCCTTATCAGCGGACATGTCGGAACGAGCGTGTTCTCGTTAAGGATACAGGTTGCAATACGAGGCAACGATAAATTGCGAGCTTACAGCTGGACGTGGGAGTGGTGGCCGAGCAGGGGCTCGTGTCGACGATTAAATTCGTGAGCGCCGAGCCCGGCCTCGTCGGTGTGCTTGGCACTTCGAGGTTCACGTCGACCCAGTCGCTCGGATGAAAGGGCCTGTTCACGGAATCTATGCTCATGCCCCTAGTCAGCGCCTCCCTTGGCGGAGACCCAGCGTACCCTATCTCCGAGCTGAAAACAAATTCGTGAAACGAAAACGTTAAGGACTTACGAGCTCAGTGAAGATTGACTTCAGAGATATTAAAGTATCTATCGTCGTGATTAATGTCGCGTTCAGTAATTCAATAAATAACATAAATCCTTTCTCATTTCTAAAACGCGAGGTAAAGAGTAATTAGAGTATAAGTAAGAGTCAAGCATATATATTTTTCATATTTCTGTATATAATAAGCTAGTATAAGTAAAGACAAAATATTTAACAAAATACGTCTCTCGAGACAAGCAAACAACGTAATCTAAATCTCATACCTAAAAAAACCAGTGGAGAATTTTCGTTTGTTATCGGGTTATCAAATTTATGCGAAACTAATATGCACTCATACATATTGTAATTAGTTCGATCAAAGTTTAATTATATACGCGGTTTAACAAATCTTTAATTATGTGCGTGCTTGCGCAATGTATGAGAATTGGTAATTCCCGATTGATTTTATTGTTGGGTATTATTGATTTTCAGCTATTGATGATTCCGTTTAATGTACAAGTGCTAAATTACGTTAGATAAATAAAGAAAGCATGACTATTTGAATTATTGCCTTAGCTACCAATAGCAAATTTGATTTTCTCTAATATTATCAAAAATTATTAATAGGTATTAAATGCAATTTAACTTTGAGCAATTAAATTAATCGAATAACAAAATATTGCAGATATAGAAATTTGTTCATTGTAATTACTATTAATATTACAATTATTTGCCTAGAGCAATCGAATGGAATAATTAAACGAAATGAAGCTATAAATTGTTTTTGTTAGAAATTTGGCAATTAGTTAGATCATTTTCTCAGGACTTTTCACCTCTGAAATTGATTCTTTCATAAAGATCCGTTTACCGCTATTAAATGGTATAATAAACGCGGTGCCTGAGGCGATCCTCGCTTTCGTATTTTCATTATATTATATTATTATCCCGAACTCTGTCGGGGAAGGCGAGCCCCGTCACTTTTGGCTGGATTCAGGTGTAATTTCTGTATTTCGAAAATTTCCGGCTGACCCAGCGAAATTATTTGGCATCGCTACAACGCCGGCTCTATTATACGGTTACTCGCAAATGCATGCCGTGTTTCTTCGTGTCCCTCGAGCCATAACTCTTCGGGGACGCAGGACGTCGCTGGAATTTCTCCTCGCGGAATACACCGGTCCTTTTGCGCATAGTCCTTTTATACGAAAATTCCTTTTAACTTCTTCTCGCGAAACGACGGAGGCGAGGATCCTCCCGTGACGCACGCGAACCATCGACGAAATCGTGGAATTTCATCGATTAAAGTTTTTGCCGCCGCCCACCCTTTCGGATTCTTCGCTCGTTCGAACAATTGGATAGAAATAAAAGCGCTCCCGAAATTTATGCATTCGTAAATATCTCAACCGCAACTGATTTATCTCCCTGACACGGTGTCGCGGATGCGTTTAATTTATACACATTTTATAGACATTCTGTCAAGGGTAATAAAAATAGATACAGATGATCAGAGCCTGCGATGTTATACGGTGGTGACATTTTTTTAAGATATTCATAGCTTTCTATTTTTAGTCATTCCTCTTGTTATTATTTAGCATCGATGCACTGATACCTAAATGCATAGGTTTTTATTACTTCTATTGTATTCAGTGGTCAAAGTATTTTTTATATCAAAGAAACAGAATGTACACTTGTATAAAACGACAAAAACGAATTTCCAAAACAATTCATCAGTTCGTATAAAATTGGACAAGCCAAATACAGAGTAAATACTGATTTTGTTATGATTTTTATTAACGCATGCTGTCCGTCCGTGCTCTAACCGACATTACAAAAATCTTACGAAATGCATCATACGTTGACAGAGTTTCTCTGGGAACATGTGATCAGTTCAACTAAGTATCGGATGTTGCAATGATAAAACATTCACAAGTTATATGTTTCACTTTTTATAAAAGTCAAGCATATTATTTCGCGAACATATCGAGATTTGGGCGTGATATCGAGTTTTCTATTGGCTGTCTGTTTTCCGGCATTATTAATACTCTTCACGGGACAATCGTAAAACCATTAAAACGTACGTCGTGTCGTTATCGGGCGCCTCCGATGCGCGCACACGTACACAGCCACCTATACCCCGTTTCGTTTCGCTGCGAGACCAGAGGAGAGTAGACCGACCGAGCCCGGGCCCGCCTATCTTGCAGGCATTTTTCAAATTGCGCATCATTTTCACGGCCATTTCCCGCGGTCGATTCGTTGTACGTTGGAAAAAATATCGCGACCGTAATGGCTCGGAACAAAAAACGTGACGCCTGTAATAACGTTAATGTGCGTCGATTAAAACCGGTTGGCAAGTCGATTAAAACTGGTTGCCGCGTCGAAAAAATGTTCACCGTTCCGAAATTTCCTTTTAAAGTTTCTACGATTTTATGAACTGAGAGATAGACGAAACGTATTTTCTCTCAGTTGCAATATTATACGAGATATTTTTTATTCAATTTTTCTCAATGAAGCTTGTTCAACGATACGACTCTCGTTTCCTGGGAAAAAATATCAACAATGAAGTTAGGGTTTAACTTTTAAAATGAGCGTTGCAATCTCTGAGTTTGGTGAGGTTAATCTCAATTAAAAGTTTTCGTCGACGCGATTAAAAACTCGGTACCCGCGGTTAGCATAGGTATCAGATCCCGCGACGTCGAAATACGTGCACACTGAACTTTGACAGTTCTGGCCTCGATTCACTGAATTCGCCGAAGGACAATAGGAATGATACATCGCTGATCCGCACACGCCTCACCGATGCATAAATTAGGTCGCGGATCGTACGTAGCCGGCTTAACGGAGTGCATAAATAAAATACCGTGTATAAATCGTGTACACTAGGTTGGACGCAAATTGACGTTCGAGTTATTTTGGAGGAAATAGATACATAGGAACCATTCATCACGTCATTTTTCGCAAATCTGAGATACCGTGATATTTGTATTAAATCAATATATTGCATCAGTAGAGAAGTAATTAACGCCTGATAATTATTGTTAAAAATGTTAAGGACAATCATTACATATTTTGTTAATTACATTGTTAATTGGAAGCGCAGCGAGTTTGCAATGACAGTGATTGGAGGTGATTAAATTAAACTTTACTGGTAATATAAATTGCGAAAATGTCCTCGCTCGTTTAACAAAATATCGTTCTTATATTGCCAAAAGCTGCAATTCTTGATAATAAATAATTTATATAATTTATTGAATTTTCTCGGAATTAATAATATGTACAACATATAGTATAAATCACAGTAATTATATAATTATACATGTATTTTAAATTTTAAATCATGAATTAATATATTAATTTATTATTATAATTTTTGTAATTCTTGATATATTAAAGTTCCTGGCAGCTTTTATATTATGAATCATAATTAACATTATACTGTTTTTTTATTTCATGTAGTTTAGTTCTAAAATTATTCGAATAAATAACGATGAACTAAGTTAAATTTTCGTACTCTAAAGTTTATCACAAGGCATCTCACCGTTTATAGGAATAGCAAAACGCACGGAACTGTAGATTGACTGCATCGCGCGTTACGCGTTTAACCATCGATTCATCATCGATGGCTCGATTCCCGCATCCACTGCAGGCCGAGATCGGTTTCCGTGCAATTAAATACAATCTTCGCTTTCAGGAGACAAACGGGAAATTGCGAGATGAACGAGGGGAATCGACAACCCGGGAAATCCGTATTCCTAAAAGCGTCTGCCCTTAACCGCGCTCTCGGTCTCGTGTTTCACCCCGTTCATCTCGTGTTTCCGGCGATAACGTTTAATTGACACTCTTTCCCGAGAAACTTTTCGAGAAAACACGTAAATCGAATTGATAACAGATATTCAAATTACTGATAAATGATTGTCATTTGATTTCTTATAAAGATGTGCCTGCTCATCAAAGATTTTTATGAACTTTTATCAGATGATAATTGATTACTAAAATAATTTAAAACTACAATATAATATCTGATTTTTATAATTAGATTGAGAATCTACATATAACAGGTGACTGATTGTCAAACGACAACAGAGACTACTTAGAAATTAATTGACTACCATCGATTACGTATTTTCTGCTAGAAATAATGGACAGTTTTTGTGTCAAGACATTATTAGGACGTTACTTCATACGCCTAGTAAAACATAAGACGTTTAATTAATACTGGTAAAAAAAGAATAGGAATCCGAAAATTTCAGTGGAACGAGATCGCGATCAAATCGGGCCGAAAAGAAGCCGAAGGCTATCCGAGGGGTAATTTAACTCAGAATCACGACGATTTATCCCAGAAACCCAGTTCCGAGAGATGAAAGCCGCGCACAGGTGTTCATTTGAAAAGAGAGCCACGGGACTCGTGATCCGTGACACGTTTATCTGTCCGCTGGAAAAACCTTACGCGCCACACTGCGCCGTCGAAAATCTCGGGAAAGACAAAAGTCCATTCGCTTCCCGCGGGACGAGAATGGAGAGCGCTGTGACCGCGTCGATCGAATAGAAGGCGGACAGAAAAAAGGAAAAGAAACCGGAGTGAAATAGAAATAGCGCTGAGAGATAGTCGAATACACGAACGAGGGAAATGTAGCCCCGTGGAAGACGAAATTAGAGGATAGAGGTTGAGTAAGGTAGAGTGAGAGCGAGGAAGAACTACGTCAGAGAATTGAAAGACGAGGAAAGAAAAAACGTGGTGCACTCTGGAAACGCGTGCAAATCGAACGTCGAAAATGTAACGCGCGTATCTGGTTTTTCTGCTACTCAATTCCGTTTACATCCAACATAGTGTTTCACCCCGTTCATCTCGTGTTTCCGGCGATAACGTTTAATTGACACTCTTTCCCGAGAAACTTTTCGAGAAAACACGTAAATCGAATTGATAACAGATATTCAAATTACTGATAAATGATTGTCATTTGATTTCTTATAAAGATGTGCCTGCTCATCAAAGATTTTTATGAACTTTTATCAGATGATAATTGATTACTAAAATAATTTAAAACTACAATATAATATCTGATTTTTATAATTAGATTGAGAATCTACATATAACAGGTGACTGATTGTCAAACGACAACAGAGACTACTTAGAAATTAATTGACTACCATCGATTACGTATTTTCTGCTAGAAATAATGGACAGTTTTTGTGTCAAGACATTATTAGGACGTTACTTCATACGCCTAGTAAAACATAAGACGTTTAATTAATACTGGTAAAAAAAGAATAGGAATCCGAAAATTTCAGTGGAACGAGATCGCGATCAAATCGGGCCGAAAAGAAGCCGAAGGCTATCCGAGGGGTAATTTAACTCAGAATCACGACGATTTATCCCAGAAACCCAGTTCCGAGAGATGAAAGCCGCGCACAGGTGTTCATTTGAAAAGAGAGCCACGGGACTCGTGATCCGTGACACGTTTATCTGTCCGCTGGAAAAACCTTACGCGCCACACTGCGCCGTCGAAAATCTCGGGAAAGACAAAAGTCCATTCGCTTCCCGCGGGACGAGAATGGAGAGCGCTGTGACCGCGTCGATCGAATAGAAGGCGGACAGAAAAAAGGAAAAGAAACCGGAGTGAAATAGAAATAGCGCTGAGAGATAGTCGAATACACGAACGAGGGAAATGTAGCCCCGTGGAAGACGAAATTAGAGGATAGAGGTTGAGTAAGGTAGAGTGAGAGCGAGGAAGAACTACGTCAGAGAATTGAAAGACGAGGAAAGAAAAAACGTGGTGCACTCTGGAAACGCGTGCAAATCGAACGTCGAAAATGTAACGCGCGTATCTGGTTTTTCTGCTACTCAATTCCGTTTACATCCAACATGGCGCAGTTGCTTTAGACTTATAAGAAAAAACAGAAGTAGTTTCGCTTCTCAATATTTTTGTCCTCTTCAAAGTTTTCAGTAATATTTAAATAAATTATGTTTGATTTTAATTTTAGATGTTCTACTACTATCTGGTAAATTATGTTATAGTAAGAATTAGTACAGGTGTACATTTAATCAGACAAAATGTTGAAACAAAAACTTTTCCTACCATCCTCTCACAGACAAAATCGTGATTCTGCGAATCAACGGACTACAAATCAGGTTTCAAATTATTCCATCCTTTCCAGCGAGTATAAAAAAGGGAAACGTGAAAAAGCAAAAGTACTATACAGGAAAGAGAAGGTCGACGAAGACGAGGAAGGTGGAAAGTTCAGTGAAAATAGCCCCGATGCTCGTAACTTCTGCGCGTATAAACATGCTACAGTACCACCTGTGCTTATGCGAGACGAGATTCCCCGTTCGGAATATAAAACAACCGAGCGCGTAAAGCAGAATCGTTAACCAGTTGCAGACGAAAGCGAGATTCGTAACGTGTAACTGATTTTGGAAACAAATTACGAATTGCGTATTAACGTATTAAATGTAAAGAAATATTTCACACTGAAGAACAACATTTATATTGAATGAAATTCAAAGAGAAATTGCCACTACATATTTTTCATATACAATTTTACTTATTTTATAAAATAACATATAAATCTTGAAAATTTGAAGAATTTCCTACCTCTAAAAAAGAACATTTTACTCTCAAAAATATATAATGATTTTTATTCCTCAAAAAATTCAAAGGTTTTCTACTTTTTTAAATTTTTCCTTCATCGCAATCATGTATCATGTTTTAAATGACGTAATGAATTATGCATTACAGCCATCAATTGAAGATATATTTAGTACAACCTATTTTTTCCAATTATGAATACGAATCATTACTGCGCATATCATTTAATTTCTGCCACTTTCTGTATAACAATTTAAATGCTGACGCAGCCATATCGTTGCGATCGATTCGATGTAGGATCTTATCCAAATCGAGGGTGAAACGATTCTCTCATTTTTGAACACCTGCGCTCGTTCCACTGACCTTAAAAAGGAATCGCGTTGGAACGCGACGTACGTGGGTGGAAAAACCAGTCTAAACGCGGCCTACGCCGTGGATTCTGTGTCCAGGACTAAAACCTATCCTCATATATGGAGACAAAAGCCGCACGTGGTCGAGATCTTAATTCGCGATATTGTGCCTGGATCTTGTCCTTCGCCTTTCATAGAGAAACTCTGAATTTTTACTCCTGCTTTTATAGCAAAATCAGTAAAAATAAAAGAATAAACCAATAAACAAAGTAGCATTTTATAATGAATTCATCTATTATATGAAACCAGAAATATTGTGCATAATTTTCAAAAATATAAAAAAAAGACTTAAACGAATCTTAATCCTTTATCCAATCCTGAGCAACACGATGTACTTTCTTTTTCCCTGGCAAAGCTTTCCCTTAAGTGGAGAAACAATTTACGCGTTAAAGTAGGCAAAACGAAAACGAAGATCAACGGCACGGACACGCGGACGGTAGTTTCACCCTTTTTCTGAACGCTCGAGCTCTACACGGGAAAAATCGCGGCAGACACGCTCGCAAATCGCTCGCGGGACTTTAAATCCCCGTTTCGTTGGTTACGTCGCGAGAAACTCGTGTTATTTTTCTTCCCGCATCGCGTCCCACTGTTTTGTTACTTCTTTCTTCCGTCGCTTGTTTTTCCCCCGTCGTGAATCCTCCCTTTAAAGCAGAACAAGCGAATCAAGTCTGGTGTAGAAATATTCGCGAGAATAACAAGTTAAATAAAAACCGGCCCCTTAGAAATCGGTGAGAATTGTTTTTTCAAAGTGAGATTGCTTGCCAAATCATTCTGACGATCTCTTCTCATTTCTTCGTATACGTAGAATGTTTTTCATAGAAAGTCTCCCATATGCGACAGACGTTACATTTGTCAAATTCATGTTATACCTACATACATCCAACGCAGCTGATCTCGAAATTTTATTCACGTTACGAATGTAATTTTCTATTTTTTATTTAAAAAAGCGTTTTTATTACAGCCTCAGTTTATTTTATTGATTGAATATTAGATAATCGTTCAAGGAAGGAGATATTAAATAATGATTCGACTTTCTAATCTCTTTAATATCAAAGGTAATCTACTTGGCCGTCGTACATGTTGAACATGGTAAGGTTCCTAAAAATGAATCGGTAGAAACACGAATGTCTGAAAAGTTCACCAAAGATTTTATAATGGATATGATACCATTCCTGGTTAATCGATTCTGGTTCTGACGTTTCACGTAAGCTTCAATTAATTTTATAAGGAAATAACGTCGAACGTTGACGAGCTTCAATATTGATGCATCATTTCCGTCAACCGACGTATTTTCACGGTACGCGATTTTCCTACGAATAGGAGAAGGATATGTTGCAGAAAAATGGAAACGAGGCGGGAAATAAAAAAGGGGAAGTAGAAAATAAATTGGGCAGGCACGCAAGGAAACGAATAAATATAAAAAATAAACAGAACAGAAATATAGTAGAAGAGGGAGGAAAATAAAATTGTAACAGTAAAGGAAAGCTATGTAAAAATAAAGGAAGATGAGAAAAATATAGATTGATAGAAAAATGTGTGAAGGTAGACAGAAACAAAAGATGAAAAGGTTTCCAATAAATAGAAGAAAAAAATGCACTGATTTAAAACTTATTGTAATATTAATTTGCTTTTTTTTGAGAATGTTCAAAATTTCTCTATTGTCAAAAGGAACATTATAGCTTCAAGTGAAGAATTTATTAAAAGTGAAAACAGATATTGTGTGTAGTTTTGAATAAAGTGAGGCTGAAAATCATCTTTGTACCTAATGCGTTCAAAATACATCTAAATTCACGTTCGCACCCACGAGTCGTGTCAGTTGATCGATAAGACCGACACGCCGTCTTCCAATTCCTAATTACCCGGGACGCATGTTTCGCCCGCAAACGGGAGGCATAATTTCTCTGCGTTGCACCGCGAGCGCAACGGTAATTTAAGATATATAACGGGAAGCACCAGCACGGCTAATTGGTCAATATTTGATGTTTCTCTAGGAAACTGGAATAACAGCGGCTAATTCGAATGAAACGTTAAGAGGCATCGCGCCGGGTAAACGAGTCTCGGAAAATATAGATTGCTGCCTGCCTTCCCCTTTAATTATTTTCAACGCGATATTAAAGAAAAATCTGCCTGACGAGAACCTTCATTGAGAAGATCCTCCTTTAAAATTGTTCGTTTAATTATAATCAATTGTATAACAGATTATAAGAATTCTTCGTTATTATAAGAATTTTTCATTAATATTTATAACGTATAATTTCTTGGCTACTTATAGACGTGGTTCTATTCTGAAATAATTTATAAAGTAGCTTACTTAAAATGACCTTCTCCTTTTCAACAATTTTAGTTTTCGTATAAGTATTCCCATTATGAAATACAGTTTCATTCACGCATTCAAAGGATTAGAAACATCGACCTAATTCCTATATCGATGATTAGTGTTTTATTACAATTTAAATTTGACTTAACTGGCAGGATTTAATAACAATTTAGATTTGGTTTAACTGGTAGAAAATAGTCTAGCCAAGGCGAAACAGCTCGGGCCGAATATATGCATTCGCTAATCGCTAAACGCGACGCAATAACCATTTGGTATAACGCGCGAAACCAAAGCGGGAGAATAAAAGGGTGCAATTAATGGAGAACGAACCCGACTCTGTTCGAGATTCTTATTATCTCGGCTCGTCCGCGGCGTTATTAACAGCGGGCGCAATTTCGGTCCGAGGCACACGGGCAACTTTCCAACACCGCATCGCACCAAGCGGCCGGCTCTTAAAAACGACACTTAAATCCTGTTACGCGCCACCGATAAAGTTGCCCGGCCAGCCACCAGTTTAATTGCGTACGCATCTCTTTAAACGGTTATCTACCTCGTCACCCTTTGCGTGGCACCGCCTAGGACCGATCCCTCTTCCTTCAGACTAGGGTAAATCTGCAAAAAAATAAAGCAAATCGTATTAATGTGAACGAATTTTTTGACTATTCTAATAACTTATTGTTATCGAAGATTTCTCTGTTATACTTTAATTATTATATTTATTAATTTCATTTAATAATAACGATAATTAAGAGAGATCACAGAATTCTTTGCTCATTGAATGTAACTCAACAAAGAGATTGAATGCGGAATTATGCTAATTAAAAATACTTCGATTTGACTCGACTCCAAATAATTTTTGCAGAATTGTATGTGGAAGAAGTATAATTGATCTAATCAGTTATGACGACATAATTTAATCTCAATATTTTTAATACCCTCAAAAGTTACAAAAATTGCATATGCATTATTTGTTGATAGTACAAACGCTCGCACTTCAGTTCAATAATTACAGATACAATTGCAGCAATAAGTTCACACTAAAAACCTGGTAAAGTCAGACAATGAAAGCTCGAGGAGGAAGAATGGGTGGTAGGTTTTTCGCGTTTACAAACTGCGACATGTCGTGTCGAAACGAGAGGACAGTGACTGGGGTGCTCGAACTGCGCGACAGCTTGCAGAACGAAAGAGGGACTACTTTAAAATTTAAATGATTCGTGTCCGTGTCCGTCAATGCCACCTGTAAGTCCAATTTAATTTCACTCGCTGCTCAGCGGGCAACGCCGTGCCGCGCCGCGCCGCGCCGAGGAAATTTAATTTTAACCCGTTTGTGTTATACGTGCTCTGGGGTCCGCGGGCGCACGCGCGGAGGAATCAATTTTCGCGGGACAATGCCCGGAATTATATTCATACCCGTTGCTCCCTCGGTGAATATTTCAAAGTCCCGCGCCATCGGCAATAACCGTATCTTTTACGCAACGTCGACGCTGAACCATCGAGCAACCCCCAACCACCCCCCGCAGCCCGTTTTTATAGCCAACGATCGACTTTACGATCCGCTTCGCGCGCGGGATCGAACTGAATTACGCTCGCGAGACGCTCGACTTGTTGTTGTTCTTAACACGTCGCCAATGAAAAAAGTCGTGCTCCTGGAAATACTTCGGGATAGTAAGTAATCAATTTCTAAGGCACGTGCAAAAGCCAAGTAAATATAAGCGATAAGAAAAAATTAATCACAGATAGAACTGCATCATACTGCGTCTTCCCGTTCTATTAACTTTCACTGTCATTTATTTTTCCTTACGGCATTTTATAATGTGATCAACAAGGTCGTTCAGTAAATTGTCTTAGCAATTTATATGTGCATCACATAAATGCTTCCTCGTTAGAAAGCATCCGCGACGGTTGTCGCGGAAGAAGATCGTTAAAATAGCCTATTCGAACAGCGTTACATTTTGTTGCAAAACAAAAAACGTAGACTGCCGCCGTTGTTGCCAAATAAGATTGGAAACTTTATTCGCAACGAAAGGAAAGCGATGAACCCGTCGCTTTCTATTCTACCATTGCTCGACAAATTGTTGCGAGCTCCAACCTACGGAGCATATCTCCTCGATTGCTACCCTCGACCTATTTTAAAAACCGGAAAGCTTGTACTTGCTCTACACGAGAGAGCAGCTACGTTTGATCCTCCCTCGACGTTCCTGTGTGTCGAAGCAATTGCGCAATCACTGGGCAGGTTCTACATGCACAGCTCACGCAGCTGTTGTTGCATAATTCCCTTTTGTATATGCGCGATCACGGAAACCCGATTACATGAGAACCGGTGCTCCGCATCGATCTTAACAGGTTATCTCGCCGTCTTCGGGATCGACCTTTAAAATCATTATTGCCCCCGCGACCCGGCCATGGAAACCGAGCTACACAGCTGTTCGCGTAGCCGTGAACGTGCGTGAAATAATATAATAGCCTCGAGAAATTATAACGTACAAACAGAAATTCGAGAACTGATTTATGATTTTCACTCATCGCTTATTTTCTTCAATTTAATTTATTCCTTGAATCTACTATTGACATAATACCACGAACTCTTCTCCAAAATAAATACCAAAAGTCCGCAGTTTGCTTAAAAGTGAGAAGAACGCAACAGGAAAATTAATGAATTTATATTATTCATGATGAATTTAATTTTACTCTAACATTAATTCGGGAATTTGTAAATCAGCGATCTTTGGGGCACAAAGAGAATGGATAAGTGAAACGTTTTTCATTTCCTTATTCATCGATGTCCTCTGCAAATAGTCGTTGGTACACGTGTCGTTTCAGCTGGCGCGGTTTACAATGTAAATTCGTCTCGAGAAAGTTGTCACACGACTGACACGTAGCGTTGCCCCCATGCAAAAGTTGTCTCGCTGTGATTCAATTACCAGCGCCAGTTGTCTACGGGATCGCGAACATTGTTTTGATGCTTCCTCGTGTAATGGTAGCGCAATTCGTTTGTCAGAATCATAACGGGTTGTACGATGAGATGATAATAGAAGAATGCATACGCTCTTCTTCATGAGTTGTCTTCTCTTAATATTGAATCATGTACACAGATCGTCAAACAAAACATTCTGCTGGATGCAATATAATGAAATTAATAATAAGTAACTTGGGGTAAGGCACCTCAACAGGAAAAGTCATTTAAGATTCATGTTAAGCTTTGAATTCTACGAATGATATTTCATTTCTCATTTATTTTTAGATATCATAGCGTCAGAAGGTTGTAAAGGGAACGACGGATATTTTCAGAAGAAATTGTACGATGGAATTCAGAGCCGCCATTCGTTCAGAAAACTACTTACACGACAAAACGTTCAAAACCGATAAGTCGTTCAACCGTTCGTAAAATTTTATTGTCTATCGAGAGACGTGAAAAATAGTAGAACATTGGCTGAAGCTCACTTATCATCTCTGATAAACAAGAATTTTTATTTCTATTGAAAATTCTTTCGTCATTTTCTGTATCTATAAAAAGTATCCTTATTGGATAATTGATCAAGTTTCTTCGAATAAAGTCAGTGCCACATAGTACAAGTTTATCTCATTTCCTCATGAATCATAGTGTTCGCAGTAACATGAATACTTATTGCAAATAGGGAACGGCGACGGGACGTGTCGTCGTCGCAGGTTGTAAAGCAATTTTATTATTAAGCCGTCGCAAAAAGACTATTACCAAGTCGTCCATAAAACTTCGCTTATGCAATCTTTAATGAAAGAATCGTTGCTTACTACTACGTATTTACATACACGTTAGCGTATACGTATTATAGTTAGCGTTGCTTTAAATCAGTATGCAAACAACTTTAGACTTAGACCTCAGGTGATAATAACCGCTTGCACAATTAATCTATGTACATAATATAGAATATATAGTTAAATTAATGAAGCTACGTTCTGCATTAATAAAGACAATCATTAACTTTAGATCGAATCATCGTTTATATTATTACGCCAGCATAGAGTTTAGTTCGGTTTGTGATTCAATGATCTGTAGAAACTCGATCGCTGTTACTCCAGGTGACTTTGGCTACGAGAATGCACTAACTAAATCAATTTCAATGTTACTTCGAACTTCCTACGACGGATTTAACACTTAGGAACAGTGCAACGTAACCAATGCTAACTTCTATTATATTAACCCTCGCGCAGTTCCTGTACCATTTGAAGAATGTTAAATCTATTTCAAAGTACAGCATTTTTTAAAAGATAATATGACCTGTTCCTGTTTCAAGGTTCCATTATACATATTGCCCCAACGATTCGAGGAGTTTTTAATAAAAGTAAAAAGAATAATGAAAACCCAAGTGAAGGTTGAATCTATTTCTTAATATTCCTAATTGCATTCTAATTACATAGAAAGAGTAAGAACATAATTTGTAAGAAAGTTCACTAAACTGTATTTTTTTAATATCCATGACATACAATATTGGCATATACATTATTTACCGAATGAACTACATTTTCTACAGTGTAGATACAACATTTTTTAAAAATCACTCTGTATTATTTGATATAAAATTCTACGCCACCAGCACAACCTTCTAAATGTGTAATAAGCTAATGGAATTTTCTTTAAGAACACCGTTTGAAACGTAGCCCGGCCTTTTTTCTGTCTACCGTCTTTCTTACCGACTCCTTCGCTCGCATCGTTCTGCACCTGTGTGACTGGCTAATACCTCACGGCTGGCAGAAGTTCTCTTAACGCCACCGTGTATCCTTGATATGCCGTGCGAGGAAAATTTCAACACGCTCGTTGAAACGGACTTCAACGTAAATAGACGTCATACCAGTCCGGTCTCCATTAAAAAAGATACACGGTCGTGGCCTTACTATGCGCCGCGTTGCTCACCTCTCCAGAAATACGCGGCTTACGTGTTTATGCAACGGCCGTGTTGCCGGGTAATAAACGCGAAGAAACCCGCGGATCGATCGCTCCTCTTGCAGGTACAATTGATATTAGTGGCTGTCTGATTGGGAAACTTTCGTAACGGAGGAATCTTTGCTCGTAAAACCGATTCGAGTATTTATTTAAACAGAGAGCAAACAAGATTTTTAATGTACTAAAATGTTTTTCGAAAAACTCTTTCATCTTGTTTATCCGACTTCAAAGAAAAAACGCTGGCTAGTAACAAACACTGTTACTGTATACTTCAAATATTATGACACTGTAAGTGCAGTCAGATATACATAGCAAGATGGTAGCCGTATGTTACGTGCTAAGTAACAATATTTATAAAGCTGATTAACATTGTGTTAACAATAATCTGTTAATGAGTCGAACGAGGCCAGATGAATGCAGACGAATCGTTGGAGTACAACCAATTGATCACGTGTAGCTTGAATATTCTACATTCTATACCAAGACTGCGCATCATGAAATGACGTCAATGATCCGATGAAATCGCATATTTATGGCTGCGACGCTACAATCGAGTGCGTTTTATTCTCAGAGAATCAAGGACGATGAGAAAGCAAGTAGAACATCCAGATGCCCTATTCGAGGCAAACTTAATTGTTAGATACAGACTACGTAATTGTTAAAAGTAATGCGTTTCTACGTCCGGCAATTTTTAGCATTTGATTTGAATGGCGACTCGCAACAGAAAGAAAAATTCCAATGGTAAAATGTCTCATCCCAACCGCAGCGTTTGCTCTCTTTCATAAACTCCAATTTACATTTCAAAGAGGTCGCGAATAGAATACGTAGAATGGCGTCAATAGATAAAATCGTTTGCATAGAGACAGCCAGCCTTCAAGACGTCCTCCATCGATCAAATTCTATTTCTATAAAATAATCGATTGCGTCTCAGTTGGGTTTGGCAGTCCCAGCAAAATTTTATAAACTCGTGCTCTACGTAACAATTTATTTCATCATTTTTCGTTTTTTGCCATCTTACGTTCCTTGTTTAAAAAATTATTTCAAAGGAAGTTTTAAACCGTTCAAAAAATTAATTATTTCATAAAATGTCGATGTACTTTAAACTCAAAACTTCCACGACTCGCGAAGGTTTCATACATTTGGGCTTGACCCATTTCCTTAACAAATTCAACCTTATTAAGTTTTCTGAAGTTCAAGTTGAAAATTCTACCGCATAAATAATTCAATACTGTATAAATACCGTCATAATCTTAACAAATTTCCACAAGTACTATCCAGAACACGTTTAGTACTCATTAAACTGAAAACTTGAATTATAAAATGTTCTCCATTAGCTGAAATTCTCATTTCTCTAGAAAATTCACGGAAGCATATATTTCTACTGTTCTCCACTATATGTAGGTGTGCTGCTACCATTTTTCACATGTTACTGTCATTTGTTTAGAAACTTGCAATTCTCGGCATTAGTCGAAGATGTTAGTAGACAAACGCGAATCAACGTGTAAAGCTTGAACGTTTCTTCACGCGCGAGAGGTTTCTGCACTGTAAAGTGACTTGGTCGTGATAACAGCGTTACCGGAAACGGGCGCACCCTCGAGCGATTGACGCGTGCACATACATTTTCAGTAATCTTAACCCAGGCTTGGAAGATAACGGAAAATTAAACGCTGGCAGTGATAACATCGCCGATAAAGCGTCTTCGCAACGGTGTTAAACTCTTTTCGTTTATGCATACGTGCATAAAAATAAAAATTGATAGTACAAGAAAGATTTGCGAGGAATTTATTATAGATTTAATATATAGTGAGATTTCACAGTTAGGAATGCATGTGATTAGAAAATTGTCTAAACGGCATATAAAAATGGCAATTTATCTGATAAACAAAGATGAATAGAAATTTTATTAAATATCAAAGTTTGAATTCCATTCGGTTATATTTTCCTCTTAAATTCCACACTGCCAACAGAGAGGAATCTATACATGTACGTTTGAAATCCAACCACTTAATCTACGTCAATTATCTTTAGATGAATGCAATATTTCATTCGTAGTGGTTTTCATCAAACTATATAATTTAATTTCCTTAACACATCAGTTGTGTGATTAATGCCCAACGATACGCTCAATACTCTGTTTCCTCCTTTCATCAAGACCAAAAAGTTACCTTACTTATTTTTGGAATAAATAGCTGTGCGCACGAACTGCATAAAAATTATATCGTCTTATTAAAAATCCTTGGTAAGACGTAAACTGGGGAAAAAGAAAGTCAGCGATTTTCCGAGCGAGGCGCGGGGCCGTAATTAACCTTTACAGCACGGGTTGCACTTTTCCTCGGGCAAGCGCAACATCCGTAGGCAGCTAAGTACGAATTATATAAGAATGAATAATGTCTGAGACACTCGCGGAGATACATAGACGGTGGCGCTAAAAATACGCAGGCTCGTTTGTTGAATCGATTTGCTGTTGAAACGAGAATCATGAGCCGCCTGCTAATGGCGAACGATTACGGTCGGACACGAAATACTCAAGGAAATCAGATTTCATTATCGTTTTCCTTTGTACACTGTGCGCCATAATTGGAAAACCTATTAGCAATTTTCAGTGTATGCAGTGATTAAGGAACATCTGTGTATTTCGACCAGGTCGTGCAATTTAATTTTATGATATCCAGTATTTCAAAGTCCATTTAATAACTTTTGTTTCATGTTAAATTCATACGATGAGAACATTTGTTACTCAGTAATTCGAAATAAGAATTTTTATAAAGCAGTTACAAAAGATTAGAATTCATTTAGCAATTTAAGAAATATACCTCTGATAAGAACTGTTAATCTCGTTGGTCTCTATTCAATACTCTTTTAGCACTGCCTCTGATTAATACAGCTACATGAAACTCTTCTGCGATTCGTTTTGTAGATTCGGTTTTCAATTAATCTCGAACACGCGGCGTGAGAACGTACCTATGCGAAATGAAAACGGCGCAAACTTTAACACAGCGGTGCAGCGAGCAGGAGGCAGAGAAAAAAAATTGGCCAATAAACATGCACCGGCCTCGATTTTTCCTCCTTGGTAGTCGGTCGTTGCGCAACCGTAAATCCTTGACGGGGACCGCGTTTTCTCATTTAGAAGCTCCGCGTCTAATTGATCTTGCATAGAGGGCAGCGAAACAACAACCTCGATACGAACACCGTACCTACCAGGTGTGTCGCTCTAATAGAAACGTTAGAAATTTATTACGATCAAAAAATATTGTCATAATTATGATATGTATCAAACGAGTTTCTCAAGGTATAAACAATTTGTATTTTACATAAATCCACAAGTCAGTAAAAAATACAATAATACGTACATAAATTATCATAAAATGAGTCAAAGTGCAACATGAAGATCTTTAATATCTTACATTGCATTATATCAATTTTCTTTATTTTTTTTTTACATAAAGAATCCGTTACTGATGCACCTTAACAAACAAGATACTTGTCCTATCATATTCTACATTTTCCACCGAATTTAAAAGATGACACTTCGACTCTGATGTCCCAGAACCGTTTTCTTTATCACATTTCGTTCTGCGCACTTTCACAATGTAATCGTACATGTTCGCTGAGAGGTGAGACAAAGGTAAAACAATATCACAGGGCAAACAATGCTATCGTAATGGGAGTTCAACGTTTTCTAGGGGAAAGTAATTACGAAGTATCACGAGGCGTTAACTTCTACCGTGCATTACGTGGACTTCAAACAATGAGATAACCTGCATTCCTCCCTGCTCCCGCGATTAAAAGGCTCATTGTCCTCTTTATCGTCGCGCTTTCTTTCGTTCGATGAACAGTCCTGTCCTCACCTTGCCCCCGTTTTTTCTTCCCTTTCAGATTGAGGCAATTATCCTAAGTACATTGTTATCAATATTTTCGGACAGACAGAACACACTGTACCCTCTTAACAAATTGAGATAGAATTTTTTTTGAAATTAAGAATATTTTTCTCCCACTGACGAAGAGATATTTTTTTACATGAAAAATGAGAACTTTAATATCGGATGAAAGGAAGCCGTGGAAACAAAAAATCCAACGCGCAAAACCGGTGATAAAAACGAAGTTATTATGTATTCCATGAACGTTGTATACTCATACAGGCGTCCACAATAAAAGAAACCGCGAACGGAACGTGATTGAATCGAAACGAATCGCGCGTGAAACAGCCACTGGACTGTGTAAAATTGTACACGAATTGTATTTCACGCGGTAGGTGACGCGAAAAAAAAGCACGCCGCTCTGTTCCATCATTGGAATCGATGAAAAATAACGATGTGGATCGATATAATCGAAAGAAAAGTACGCATCGCAGGTGCATACAAAAGGAAGAATTGCGACACGCTTCTGCTACTACTCTCTTTACTGATAGAGTCGCCAATCAATGCGATAATTAATCACTTTCCGGTTGCATATCTCGGTCATTATTATCGTTTGGGATTTATGTTACGGAATGAATCATCACGCACATTAGTTCGTCACTACACTCGTTATGATTGCGTTAAATCATTATCTTAGTCGTTTGTATGTAAAACCGACAGGACAATAGTTTCTTAATGACATTTTGGTGTTCCCCGTATATATAGTTTTGAATTTCCCTGAAATTGCATATATTACACTACAATTATCCTGTCTCATAATTCTAAATCATGAGATATCAGATGTTTCGTAACAAGATTTTCCATCAGCATCTCTTAAATAAGACGATCTATCTTATATAGAAAAATATTTTAGCAGAAAGCAAATATTTATTTTGAAAACTACGATTTCGCAGAAAATTCCTAATAAGGGGGTTGACCATACGAATTCCAACAGTTCACCCTTTTCACTTTTTCCCAGGCAGTGCGTCGCATGGGGGCCATGTATATCACGCGACGAGTAGGGGCCGTCACTTCGTTAATTAGCAATTACACGCATATCTGCGTGTCGGGGATTCCAAATTAGAGCGGCGTGACTCCGAGTCATGACAAATTCACGTCACGCGTGTACGCGCGCCACCGTGTTCGATATGCGCGCACGATAATCAGTTATTTAAATTCCCTGTGCCGTACCGTCATATATTAAGCTATGTACATACGTATTTACATGAATGCGTGCAGTCTTCGAGGAAACTCCCGTTCGTTCCGCGATACGCCAATGCCGTCGAATTAACGAACGATGAAATCATTAAACGCAGTGAATAGCTGCTCGCCCGTAAGATGGGACGCGATTCACTTCGTGAATAGTGGAATTAAAGCAAGTTTGACTGTCGTGTAAAATTTTCATGGTCTCTTAAAGTAACGCATAAACCTCGTCGCTGCCACTCGGGATCATCTTTTCAGAACCTAATTTAATTAATCTGCATAATTTCGTATCTACTGGAGTTTTGACGATATGGTTTAATATTCCACAGCTCCGATGTAAATTTTATGACATAGATTTTAAGCTAGTCTTGACATACTTGCATGTCTGTCAATTGACAAACTCATCAATAATTTTTAAAGTTCTATATTAAAAATCACGATGTTCCTAAAAATAATATCGCGCAAAATGCATCTAAGTTCCGTTTTTTTAACTTAAAACTAGGTCTCATTTTGTTACAAAATATTGTGACGATCTTAACGAGTTTAATACTTTTCCGTTTAATGATAGAATTACTTAGAGGAAAAAATATTTGTCGACATACCCGGTGTGCGCAGCGTACGAAAACCCGATCCAAAGGAGACTTGGAGTCCTGCGCCTTCGTGGTCTTCTCTTTGCACCACGCCTGTCCCATTTCTGTTTCGGCCAGCTATTATCTTGACCACTCCGTTGTTCTCACTGTTTACTTCTCGAACCGGCACGATAGCTGCTTCTCTCACCGATAAGACCGGACTATGTAGGTCATCTTAAGACCCGTTTCTTCGGACCTGCGGCAAGCGACCTGGCACGCCTCTCTTGCTGTTCTTCGAACCTTACAACCGTGCTGGATCAACGAGGTGTTACTGTTCACTGAAAAATCAATTACTTCTTGTAATTTTCACAGTCTTTATTTCATATGGCTGTGTACTTTTTGTAAATTAAACGTGTTATATTTTGTATCATGTTAAAATGATGTTATAAGTAGACTCTTGAAAATTGACATTTCATATCCTGATTCAGCAAAACTTATCATCATTATAACTATTGTTCGAACGCAAATGTTCCTAAAAGAAGGATAACATTCTAAGAACATAGTACTTCAATCGCATTAGGCTTGTCTCCATTTGAATATAATAATACCATGCCACGAGCACACCCAGGTATTTCAAACGCACGCACGCATAATAATATCAATCTTTCCCTAGACACCTGACCTTATACTTATAACGATCATCCAAAGAATGTCGAAACACACCCCTGAACACTCGTGCAGTAACGTTACGATACTTAAGCGAATAATTGTCATTGAATATATTTTTTATATTTGCATTCTCTTTATCCATGAATTAATAACGTCATAAATTTCATTTACAAGGTAGGCATATAAAAAAAATAAAAATTCTCCTTTTCTAAAAGTTTCCCACAATACTATTCACCACCAGTACGCATGATATAATCGCCTGAAAATATCAACTGAACAATAATCAATAATTCGATGGGAACGATTTGCGAACAAACGGGATTCGTAAAATCGTTCGAGTGTTGCATTTCAGCGAGGAACGAAACTGGGAAGAAGGAACGAAACAATGGCGTGAAATCGCGATGAACCGAACGCGATCGAGCGATCTGTAAATCATCCGCATCTGTTTGAAAGTCCGTTCATTATATGTACCGTGAACGGAATCGCGTTTTACAGCGGCCAACGAGCACGCAAATTTATAATGCAGAAACGCGAGTCCGAGTCATTCCCCTCACAGCTACGTTATCGGCATGGAGAACGATCATCTGTGCAATCATGCTATTCGGAATTAAGACATTGTTCTTAATTAAAGCTAGATAGT
Source organism: Ceratina calcarata (assembly GCF_001652005.2). NCBI lineage: Eukaryota > Metazoa > Arthropoda > Insecta > Hymenoptera > Apidae > Ceratina > Ceratina calcarata. The sequence goes on from NW_017157933.1 coordinate 640,949, forward strand.
TTTCGTCACATTTTTTAATTTGTTGTTAATTTCTGTTAAATTCTTCTTCTATTATATTTTTATTAATCATTGTTATCATAGAACCAAAGGTTTCATATTTGTCTACAGATTTCTTTTTACAGTTTTTTCTAAATGTAACAGTGTAACAAACTAAAAATTAAGAGAAATGGGAAAAAGGAAAATATGAAAATAAAATGATTATATAAATTTCACGTTTCCCGCGTTGAACGGTTTAATTTATGTTCGTCACTAATTATGAAAAACTGACTATAAGTCGTTAGGTATAAGAGATTAAAAAATTTCATGCTTGTAACATAGAATAGCTAATATAGAAACAAAATATATTTTTGTTGGATTATAACGGAAAGCATGAAATGATGTAAGTTCAATAATTCCTCCGCTCGCTTTTTTTTTAATCGAAAGTAAACCGAAGTAACAGGCGTGCGAAGAGGTGTTCAAGGTAAACGAAACCGTCTGCACATAGATGGAAATTTAGAAGCAACGGGCACTGGTTTCACGGCACAACCATGAATGGACATACCGAGTGGGTTCCGCATGCGTGTGTACGGAACAGCACGTTTACATGTATTGACATGTACGACACCGTGTGATCTGTTCACGTCACCAGGTGCTCGCGTGAATCTGTGAATAAACGCGCAATTGTGTGCAACGTATAATTATGTTATTATATCTTCATACGTGTCTCTTCTTCTTGCGGACTTATTCCTGACTTTTTCCTCTTGCGTCTCGACTATACTGTTCTTTCTGTCAATATATGTATTAGTATCATTGATGGTTCGTTAATTGACATTTTTATGACAGATAAAAAAGAAATTGTTAGATGAAACGAATAGTTGTTTAATTTATGAAACCATTTCCTCTTATTCGTTGAAATAATTTTTGTAATATAATACAATATTAATTATAATCGATTTATATTTATATTCTTGTAATTTATTAATTCATGTATTATTGAATAGCTCATTAAATAGTGCACCGAGATTTTCTGCGGAGCGTAGTGTAGCGTGTTCTAGCTTTTCCAAGTGTATATTATCGCGGAGGACAACACGAAACAACGCATTATGCGAACGACGAGCAGAGAGGTTTGAAGTTGCGTAAACGCTGTATTGACATTACCACGCGACAGCGTAAATCACACGATTTCATTTTATCTAAAGCCATCGTGCCTCTAATTTTTCCCGACGGTCCAAAAATTGAAATTTCAGCTTTGGATCGAATTATTTAGAATCATGAAATTGAAAATTAAACTGATATTTGATCATAGTTCTGAACAAGGGTTTAAATTGCGTTTTATAGCCAGCCTGAATTGTGTTTCAAACGAAATACGAGTTTATGGCCCCTATTGGACACTAATGGTAGTCGTTATCTAGAAATATTCCGTCAGAGGTTTGTGTATACCTACTGTTAAATAAAAATTGTAGACACTCTCGTAAATTGCAAAAAATGAATGTGCATAATAAAATTTTAGAGGCAGTACTCTCAAGTGTACCTTTGAATATTTCGTTTATCGGACAATCAGTGATGACCTCCCTAGATTTCCCTGGGTAAAATTTCTGTCCAATTAAAAAAAAACTTTGTCAGCGAGATATCTTGTTTTATTATAGATTTAAAATCAAAAGAGCACTTGCATTATTTAAAGATGTATAGGCTATATACTTAAACAATGCATGTTGAATGTGTTATTATAGATTCCTA
>NW_017157933.1:644158-662021 GCF_001652005.2 Ceratina calcarata
TGGGATTGACTGTATAGCCAATACATCCTTAAGTGATATCATTTACATACAAATTTATTTAACAAAAGAGTGTTTTATTAAAAAAAGTTTGAGATTCTAAAAATCTAAAAAGTATTTAGAACTCTGAGATCGGACTTTCATTGAGGATAGAAAAATTGCTTCCGTTGTCCGCGGCCTCGCCTGCACGCACACGAGGCTCTGAACAGAGCGGCGAGGCAAATGTTACATAAATTAAGCACACGCGAGCAACGCGAATTATCCAAACATTCCGGCGGTTTTCTCGACACGCGTGGGCGCGCTCGCAATTATGCGCATGAACCGCGATAAAGGAAAGGAGGAAAGAAACGAGCGACCGCCGCCGCGGTCGCACTTTCTAACTTCTCCGAATCGTGCGCCGAGAGCTTTGCACCTGTGCGGCATGTGCCACGATGAAGGAACGAACCGCTGCAGCAGCAATTTTTAATATTCAACAATGAGGGTGTTACGCAATCGCGAACGCGAGACGCGTCCAACCGTGATCTCATCACGGTCCCGCGAGAAAACCGTAAATATTTTATGGAGGTTGCTCGAAACGCCGACGTACCGTTCGTCCGACTGAAACTTGGTAAAACTTAATACAGAGTTTAATATTCGCGGATCCGTTTACGATGAGGCACACATTGCTGATAAGAATGCTTGTTCCAAGTATAATTTAGTTGACTGGAATTGAACAATTTCATGGAAGTATAACAGTTTTCAGTTAAAGCGTATCAGAATTTGCATTGAGAGTATTCTTGTACGGATGCCTTGACACACCCAGACTTCATCTATGATACTCGACATAAAAAGAAAGCGATACAACCTTGGAGATATTCAAAACGTCGCACTGTTCAGCGTGAGTACGTACGTGATCTCTTTAATGAATTTGCATATTTCTTTTTTCGAAACAGTAAATTGTTTGCGGCTTGGCAACGATTCTTATTGAGCGTTAAAATATGTTAGGAGACAAAATAAAATCAACATTTATGTGCATCGATAAAACAAGATTTCGTACAATATTTTGTCAACATTTTAAGGAATAATAAATAATGTCGTACTTAAGGATTTGATTAAAGATCTCAGATAGCGCTAAGGAGAGACCAGTAATAGTCTATATGAGGTGTTTAAGGAAATTTATAACATTTAAACAAAAACCAATGGTTGGTTAAAAGGAATTCAGTCTATAAAATCCTGGAAACCGCGCAAAGCATGCGAACCATGCCTGGCAGCCTACCGTCGTCAATTCAAGTTCCGAGACTGGAGATAAAATGTCAGTCGAACCCGACACCAAGACTCGTCCTCTGATCCCTCCGGAATTCAGAAATAAGATCAACCTTACGAGCACTTCTCAAACTCAACGCAACATATCTATACTATATTATTTGTTCCGCATGGCATGGTACCCCTTGCGGTAGGCATTTCAAAACTAGGGATCCTCGAAACGACTTTGACGCTCCAACTATAAAAATTTAATAGGTAATATATTATTCATAGTCGTGTGTTACTAGAAAATCCTTTAAAAATTTCTCAGCTTCGCTAGAAATATTTAAATGCATTATCTTCAAAATGGGACTTCAGGCCCCAATTATAATGCAATGTGAAAATCTTCTGAAACCCGACACATCTTAGCCACCCTATCAGGGATCTTGAAAATCCCTTCGTGTCGTCTACCTAAGTTTCCAATTATAGCGATAGGTAACATACCAAACAAGTAATGTCATAAAGAAAACCCTTCTAACCCAAGCGCATCTTCCCAATCCTATCAAGAATTCCTAAATCTCTTTGTACCTCCGAAATGACATTCTTCGGTTCCTAATTTAAAACACGATAAATACTAAACTGAAGAGACCTCAATAAAAGTTGTACACCCAGAAATATTTTCCCAAGTCCAACACGTTTCCACGTTGCGTCCTGACCACATACCTGTTTTTAATCCTCCGAAGGAACGAACGTCGGTATCTCTAAAATGGCACTTTTTGTAACAACGCAACAGGTAATACTGGTAAAGAGAACACCGTATCAGATAGTAACAGTAAGCGAACACTGAGAACCGGATTGACGCAAGTAATATACCAAAGAGAGCACCGGAAAATTAGCGAAGTCACGGGATCGGCGAGTAGCGATCGCGATCCTTGAACGTGAAGCACGCGCGCGCAGCTGCCAAGCTGCAGGACAACTGGTACCGTACTGATACTGGTACCAGTTGGTCAGACGTACGGCACCGTGAGTACGGGGACCCGGTGCATGCCGGACAGGTTTCTGTGTATCGTGCACGGTCAGGTGGTATGCGAACCGCGCCGCGAGGCTGTGGACCCGGCTTGAGGCTTTGTAACCACAGCCTCCGCGCCATACCGTCATTGTCTAAGCCTAAAGGTGAGATCCTACTTGGCGAACAGGTCAGGGAATGAAACAAAGGTACTAACAATTGCTGGCAATTAAAATCGATCGCTTTTAATATTATTTTCCTTGTTTTCATTTTAATACCTTGTCGAAATTCATTGAAAACGACGTATATAAAAGTCTATTTATAAAGATTTATTGACAAAATTGTCTGACACGCAATATCTAAAAGTCGTTAAAAAGTCGGGAACAGGTCTCTCGGCATTTTCTATCGGTGAAATATTTCACTGGTGTTGCTGTATAGTGGGAACAAGACTTTAAATGACTGTTCATCTACCTCCTCGTTTCTTCTTCGTCTCCGTGGGCCTCTTCCCTCTCTTCAGCACTTCAGCGTTCCCTTCCGTGCATGGACCCCATGAAAGAGGCCGAGTTTAATGCCTAGCAGGAATCCGGCTCAGGTGTGTCCGAGTTCCCTTCCTTCTTTCTCCCCTTTCGTTGACTGTTGCTGCCGTTCCATTCTTCGTGTGGTTGATTTGGTTTTATATCCTCCGGGACTCTCGGGGTTTGATTCACTCACGACATGTTATTGATGGCTGCGTAGGGAGAATTTAAACACCTCCTCAAGCAGAGATTAGGAAAAGCACTTGACAGGTAAGCTCCGTAAATAGTACTTACAATTACACGAACTAGCATTACATGTAAATGTATGTTGTTAGGAACGATTTATTTTCATTTTTAACTCGTTATTGTATGTATAATGACACGTTGTATCAGTATAATATTAAAGTAATCGTCGCATGCCCCGAATGTATATGATATCGTATCTTCGCTGTGCGCAGAGTTGCATGTCTCCAGGTACTTCAATACTCCAGAGAAATTAAAATAATTCGAACGGAGCGAACTAATTAAGATATAACAGACATTTGCAATCGCAACCCTAATTACATCGAGCTAATTGATTAAACTATCCTCGCCACGTACTATTCCGAACCTGTACACAATTGCCTATTAAATATACACAAGCGCGTACGTGCATACAATCAAACGTGCATAGTGAGTTGCATCGTGAAAGAAGCATCCCAGAAATGCAGCTTCACATTAGCCGCGCGTTCGCTCCAGCCGTGCAATTAACTCGTCCACTTTGGAAACGTCGGACACACAGACACGACCGCCCTCCCTTAAGAGCAATTAACGCGACGTTAGTGGCCCCTCTTAAGTGCAGCGGAATCGGTTTCGGCTCAAGTATGTTCACCGTGACTGCTAATCGCCCGAAACATCGTCGTACACCCGACCTATCACAGCTCGAAAAGGTCTTCCGGTTGTTACTCGAGAAAATGGAACCCCTCGCTGCCCGTTTTCCAGAAAGGTGGTGGCTAGTTTATAAATGGCCTGGCCCTCTTCGAAAACTCACTAGTTTAGCATCGACCGTCGCGTCTATAACACATTTACCCCCGAACGTCTTGTGACCGTGCGTCGTTTAAAAGCGAAGAACAGGAGAACTCTTCTAAATCGTCGAAGAAAGAGCTCCGTCATGAAGCTCACGGCTTTCGTAACATTCCTCGCGTTAATTTGTAACGCGATCGCTTTGGATTTTCATAAAATTTTCTGGCATTACCCGCCGGAGACAACCGACGAGCCGCAAATGATCGAAGTGATTCGATGGCGCCAATCCGTCTGTCTACAACCAGCGTACGGTGTGTCGTCGTGTCTTCAGGATTTGAAGAGATTGCAAAAGGAGTACGAGTACTTCGACGACAAAATGTACAACGGGGAGAGGAGCGAGTCCTCAGTATTGACTGACAACGAGTCGAAGTCGAGTGTATCACCGGAAATCGCTGCTTCGTTACCTTTGGAAAACCTGCAATCTTCGCGAGGCTTTGAAGAATCCTTTGCAGAGAAGTTCGAATTCAGTGAAAGAACACCGGTATTGACCGAGGATCGAGAGAAGCAGGAAGGGAGGTACCTGGTTCCGCCGTCGAGAAAGGAAACCAAGCCTCAGCAAATTTACGTTACCAAGGTCTTGAATTCTCCGGTTACTGCCACTCTGGTGGCGCACAATTGTCTACCGGACATTGGCATTCCATTGTGCCAAAATCATCGCGATAACATTCAGCCATCTAAACCAGTTTACAGTGTGAGACCTACTCTAACTATCACCGTGGAAGAGGTCGTATTCGACCAAAAACCTCCAAACACTTTCCAAGTTACCAAAAATCCATCACTGAAGAAGCCCGCCGTGGAATCGTTTGGACAACATGTTGAAAACAAACCAGAAATCGTCATCACGAATCCTGATTATCATCAAACTTCTACGAGTTTCACGTTGAACGGTGTCGGTTCCACGCAGACACCTCAGTTGCAACAAGTTGAAATCACCAATGAGAATAAACCTAGTTTATCGGATATTATTCGGAATCATGTAGTGCTGAGCAAGTTTCTGTCCTCCAAATCTTCTTTCGTTGATAAACAGTCACACCAGGCTGCTGATCAGCCTCTGCAGCGAGAATCAGACACAGAATCATCGGACGATTCCGAGATAGCAACGAATGGAACAATAAGCGATACTTCTAATCAAACTAATTCGGAAATACAGAATAGGAATGTATTCTTTGACACGATTCATGGACTCCTCAATAAAGCGGAGAATTCGACGATAGTGCAAAGTGTTCAAACATTCTTCCAACGAGAAAAACCAAATAATTCTTCGAGCAACGGATTTTTTAGTAATTTCTTACGTCCGATAAATATCTTTCATCATATGATCAAATCTACCACAGCGAAACCAGAGTTTGTTACACAAGTCAACCCGGAAGTTGCCACAGATCCGGTGACTGGATCTTCTGCGGAGACTGTGAAGCCAGAAACCGATGCAGGGGAACCAGACTTTCCCTCGGATGCACAACCAGAGATTTCTGGAGACGCGAAGCCGCATGTTCCTGGGTATGTGAAACCAGAGATCGTTACCAGAGCAAAACCAGAATTTCCTCAGGACGTGAAGCCAGAATCTGCTGCCTCAGAAGTTTTCACAGACGCGAAGCCACAAGTTTCTCCGAATGACAAGACAGAAGTTACTGTTAATGTAAAAACCGTTGCTGTGGATGTAAAACCAGAATTTTCTGAGAACAAGTCTGAATTTTTCATCGAAATGGTATCCACAGCTCCTCTGGAAGTTAAACCAGAAGCTATTATGAATGTGACATCTGAGTTTGTTACATATAAAGGAACTGTTGAAAATAATTCTCAAAGCAGTGGAGGTGAATTCATTGATGAAGAACCAGTCGAGGCACCGACGACTGATATCAAGACGATCAAACTCGAGAGGGATGAATCGAATACGTTTGCGATATCGAATACCGTTGAGAAGGCGCAGCATACGGCGAAAGTCCAAGAGTCTTCCTAAAAAATTTCTGAAAAACCGGAATTACTGAATGTGATTCAAAATGAGATCAAATCATAAATATATATGGGAAATTATGAGAAGTCACAAAAAATATATAATATTGAGAATTATGACATGTACTTGTAAAAATATGGTAAATATGACTGAATAAACAAAATTGAATGTAATTTATTGCATTGTAACAGACTTTATTTAAAATCTTGTATAATTTACATAACTAAAATTTTCGTACATTTCAGGGATCGTTAAGTTAATAATAATTAAACACATTATACTCCTAGTTGGACAACTGCAAATCTACTACGAGTTATCGCTTAATATCTTAACTTATGTATCACATTATTATTACTAATGATAATGTGAAATCGTGGCATGAGAATCTCAAAATCCACGATTTTACATAAATATCATCGTCTGTTGAGATCAATAAAAAGAAAAAGAGAAGAGGCATCAGCTAAGTGTAAAAATTAGTTCTGCCGATCTTTGTAACATATATTATATTATTTTCTTCTCATAATAGACTAATTTCGAGAAATTAAAAAATAAGTAATGTTAATGTGAAGTTTCCCTCCAAAATAACCAATAATTGCCATTCGAAATCCCGACGTGAAATGCTAGACAGAGAAATATCTGTATATTCTCGTTCTTTTCGTTGGGGGAAAACTGAAACGATTTATCGGGAACAAGAATCGAGCCGAGACGTTTTTCCGTGACCTGACGGGATTGGAGAACGGAGAATGAAGGGGCGAAAATAGGAAAAAAGAAAATGCGAACATCGGTATCCGTGACTCGGACGACTGGTTTTAACCCTACCACTTTTCAATCTGTCAGCTTGTCCTCGCTGACAAATTTCGTTCCAAATTTTCAAACAGGAATCGAGGACGTTTCCTCCACAAGATCTTTTCCCGGACCTGTGCGTTTATTACTTTCCGTCTCACTGGGGCTTACGTGGAAACGGTGATTTACAATTTCTCTGAACTTCTCCTATAAATTACATACGTTTTGTCAATTGTCTAATGGAGTAGTCGATTAATTTACTGGAATTGTTGGAATTGTCTTAATTTTTTTTCATTTCTGCATCCAATTTTCCTACTTGGTGCCTCGCTCTTCTGAATAAAAAACGACACGGGTCTTCCTATCGACGATACTTTCTCATTTTTTGCCACGTCGGTTTCGAACCAAACCATCCGCCATACTTTACTTTATTCAGAGATTTAGAATCAGATTTCGTTTTGAAAAGCGGTGTTCTAACCATGGGCATATTTTTATTCATCATTTCTTCTTCGCCTACACGAACGTTAAATTGCTTTCTAGACTTCACGTAATCTGAGAACTGCTTTGAATTAAAACTCGAAGTCTCTCTGTTCCGGTGGAACCGCGAAATTGGTTCGCCAGTAACCGTGCGTACTTTCGGCTCGTTGCCGATTTCCTGTCCAGAAACGTGCAACCTTATTTCTCTTCTTCTTCTGAGAGCCGCCGGGGCTATCTCCGTAAGTGGCAAATCGTCAACGAGTCCATTGTCCGTTTCATCCACTTGCAGACTGGCTGGAAACTGAAGTGATTTCTTTGAATTGGCATAATTTGAAAGCACGTTGGGAGCTTCTTTCATTACAGACTGTTCGTTCAGAAGTCGACTCTTTTGAACCGCTGGAATCTCCGAGATATCCGGGTTCAACGAAGGCGCGTTCATTTTACTTCCATCACTACTAGATTTTAAATGATCACTATTCGACCGCGAGTCCGAATTTAATTCGTTGTGACGTTGCAGAACCGGAGGTATTTCTGTGTTTGACGAAGACTCCGGTGTCACACCATTTCCATCATTACACGCGTTCTCCGGTGACCTCGTAAGCTGATCGGTCGACGCCGAAGATCTGGTATCGCCAGGAATGAGTTTGTTCGGTGACGACCCGTTCGAAGTTTTCATACTAGCCGCAATCGCGTTTGGCATCGTCTCCTTTGTCGTGGCTGCGTTCATTAGTTCCTCCGTCAAATCCTGAACTGATTGCCTTAAGGAACTTTCATCGGTCCTTCCGATCTGCTGTTAATACAATCACATATTTTTTTAATTGAGTAACAAGTCAATTCTCTTAGTTAAATAATTATTAATAAGTATTGTAACTGACGAATTGAGAATTAAAGTCTTCTTAGAATTGGATCTATTTTTCTATCATATTCAACACAATTGATAACAAGAATGTTACATGATATAATAAGGGATTATGTTAAAGGATGAAATACATTGAACAATATCGTCTTGAAAAATTAAATATGTTTAGAAAATAGATGTAAGATAATGTTAGAAAATATATTTCGTTTGCATCAATCTATTACATGTGAATGGTACAAACGACGTGGTACAATAGACAAGATTACTTACATGTCTAGTTTTGGTCGAAGCATGATTTTGCAACTGTTTCACCATGCGCAGCCATCGGGAGTAATTGAATTTAGGGAACACGAACGGTGGCTTTGTCACCCCTTTCACGGAGAACGAACGAAGCCGCCGCACATCCACGATCCTGTCCAGGGAAATACCATCGCAAGAAGGCATCGTAAATGGTAATCTGTTAAATAATTCAATTGTGATATAATAATTACGTCAAAACTGTATTGACAAATAACGATATTGTTTAATTAGGGAATGGGAATTCAGGCAAAATTATACAGAAAACTGTTATTTTATAATTTCAATACATTTAATACAGAAAAGATTGTAGAACTTTCTTTTAATTAATTCTCTTTGTACAAATAGCTAATTACCTAGAAGGTAAACAACCCTCGATGGTATAAACTATGACATCCACGTTTCCAACGTCGATGCTTCTATTAACGTTTCTCTTAAATAAGTTTGTATTACTCGTCGTCTCCTCCGAATTTAACATCCTAAAATAGGTCGAAAATTAGAAAGCAATTTGAAGAGTGCCATATGTCATTAATACTTTAATGATCACAAATATTTCTTTCAATGTGACCATAGAAGTATTTCCATTAGATATCAACTTGACTCACAGTTTGTAATCGCAAGACGGTAGACTAGGATCTACGTAGAGGCATTCGTAGTTTGACGTGGATGTCGATCGAGGATGCGAACCGGTGAAAGTGTCGGGTAAACTGTTTCTCTTCAACGAATCCTTGCTGCTTCCGTGAACCCAAAAAGATTGACTCGTCGAGAATGTCAGGACGAGAGGCAGAAAGGCCGCCACGAAATTGTTCCTCATTGTTCCTATTGTCCGCCTAAGTCTTCTTGCGTCTGCGAAAAGTTCTGCAACGTCAGTGATCATTCTTAATAACGTTACGATATTGCTTCCATCGTATGCGACCTGATTTTAAAATTCGTTCGTGACTTCTTTAAAATTTTTATAACTTTTAGACTTTTTTAACTTTAATACCCAGAACTTCTCTAATATCCACTGTTAAGAGGAGGACACTTTTTATTTATCCCGACATAAAACATACAAAGAAAGAATTATATTACGTGAAGCCAGACATAATAAACGTTCGTGATAAAACATTTTATCTAATAATTCTGCTGATACAAATGATACTATTCTGTTTGTCCATTGTTATTTTTATCGCATTTATAGCGAATATATTTGAAGTGGTAGGAAAATATGATTGGAAATGAGAAATAAATGGGCGATCATCGTCGATTAATTTCCCGCGCGAGCCACTCAATTATTTATTATGTAATTCATAGGGGCGGTACGGCCTCGATACTTTATTAATTCCGGCAATTAAACAGGCAGAGTGAGAGAAAGAGAGAGAGACGGCAGTACAGCGAGCGGGGTGTTTGAATAAATAGGGGCTAGACGATATGCAACGACGCGACACCAAATCGCTAATAACTGGTTAACAGTGATAATTCGCCTGTTATCGCGGCCAAAGTGATACAGCGCGGACAGACTGTAGGAAAATGGGTGGGAAGCAAGCCGTAACAATCGGCCAACAATGTTGCACATTGACTCCCTTGAAACATTAAACAAATTAAATTTAATCGGTTGCTAACGTCGCGTTGTGTGGATGAACAAGCCTACCTGAATGGCGGAACTATCGTTTAGTTATTTATTACTTTGTCTCTATCGCATTCAAGCATTCAAATAAGTATACATAGAACAGAAGTTCTCGGGTCTGATCATTATGAATTTGAAAGTAATTTGTTATTCAACTCCTTGACAGTCAACACAATAAAGTTTATCATTAAGATATGTACGTACGCCTGTACTCAGTACTTTTGAGGATAAATGGACTATTGAATAGAAAAAGCAAATGGGGAAACTATTTAACAAGATAAATTACATTAAAATACAATTACTAAATTCAATATAATCTTCATAATAAGTCTATTTTTATCATGTATACGACGTATACAGATACTAAAGAGTTCAAGCTTAATTGCATTAAGAAAAACTTGTTCTACATGAACTTTGTATAAAAACGACAGGAATATGAGATAATGTATTATAGTTCTTTACTTCAAAATTCAAGTACTATAAGAATCGAATCGTTCTTCAAAAGTTTTAATGAAAGCCCCATAGATAGAAATTGATGTGAGTAAAATGTATTCCGGATAAAGCATTGCAGCTATCTTTAATGAATATGCCATTAATTACCGAAGTAGCATAATTTATACCTATCTCGTGGCCACTCATAATTACCGGCGACCGCATAGCAAACCACCAGAGAAGTTATAACAATCAACAACAACAAATAACTGAATTTATGTTCGCATGTAATTTATTACCGCATTACTACCTGGATTTCAGTTCATATACCGAATATTGAGAAGAAACGCGTTGAGTACCTTTTGTTCTGTATAATTTCTTGTACCCCGCGCATTATCGGCAATACCAAAGTTCGCCACAAATAACCATTAATCTTTCCCGTTTCAATATGATGGCAAGAAATGAAATTACTAAATAAAACATAATTAACTTTCCCGAAATTGTCAGTTATTAGTTAAGTGCATGCATACTCAAATTTAAACCTCCCACGCAATTTCGTTGTTCTTTATTTTCTTTTTATTTCGTATCATAAATCGCCGTTTCTACTATGAATTTCAGACCATCCTCCAGGTATAGTTGACTCTCCAGTTATCCAATATGTTATTTAATTTTACATATTCCGAACACGTAGGAAAACAAATTCAAAGCTGTAAGGAAGACTGGTTTATTCGCATGAAAACCTGGTGACCGAGATTAACAGGCGTGAAAATAATTTACACGTGAGCCAAGAAAGGACTAGACAGGACACGACACGTGACTGAGGGACACGCTAACAGTGTCGTTATCACGCTGACCAGTTGTAGATGACATAATGATTCTGTTTACCAACCAACTGAGCGGAACAATCTACATATCCGATTGCGACAACCAGTGCTCATATCTCGATAAAACCCGCCAAACAGCCTTCTGTCGCTTCCTCTTTGAATACAGAGGGAGGAACGTGAAGTGGCGAATGTGTTTAAACCTTGCTACATGGAAGCTTCTATGTAAACTCTCTTAAGACATTCTTCAATTTGCAATATAATGTTTATTGCCTATTAAAAAGTCTGATAACAGGTGCAATATATTCATTATTATTATTGTTAAATGTAACATATATACTAATAAGGTTCTACATATTTATGTGCGACACAAGAAGAATTTTAATCATAGATAGCTAGAAAGCTGTCAGGTAAAACGAATTTATCAGGTCTTTCTCGACTCCGTCTACGTATCTGCTGATCGACTATGCGAAGCATTATCTAAGAGCGCGAACGAGTCAAAGATCAAAGCTAGACGAAATCAGCGACGATAGAGCGTGATCTTCCGTGTGAAATCCGATCGACTTCGAAATTGTTTTGTTCGAGAAAAGGTTCTTCCTTTTCTCAGACCATCGAAGTATTGTTATAAATATTATTTACCTTATTTCAATTGAACGTGTTAATCTAATTGCATTAAAGGTAAAGGCACAGTTACTTTGTACCTGTGTATAATTTAAGCGAGGTTTGATTCAAGTTTGATTTATTGAAATATCACTTAAACATTGTTATAGTAAAAATGCTCTCATAAGAAGTTGTACTTTTTGTAAAGACAAACACATATACTGTCATGTTTGGCCCAAAGAGCACTCGGAAACTGTGCATCCGTGCCATCTGCTTAAGCTGTTCAAGCAATTTTAACAAACGAGAAAGCAGAACGGAAGTCGTCGATGCAAGAACACAAAATCTGGAATGCAACGAGAATGACGTGTTGTTTCTATCTGACTGAAAATATTCCCGGAATAACAAGCTCATGTTTATGTGCGAATAACTCGAAGAGGAAGCGTTGCATCGTCGTCGTTGCCACCGACGCGCGACGATAAAAACAAGATTCGTATTCGTATTAATAGGCCTGTACGAGTATAACTGTTCGCCGTTATCACCGGACACATTGTGTACTTTGTTAGAAGCATGGACTCCGTAGACTTGGAAATGGTCACGTGCCGGGATCGTCAGACCAAAGAAATGCGATGCTCCGTTTCGCAGATAGCAAATACCGAGTGGATTTACGATAGGAGGTATATATACTTCTGAACAAAGAGGTTTACTGGGTGTACGTCGCGTTAAATATCTAATTAAAGCGAGTCTGGGTCGGAGAAATTTTCAGATGCTTAGGGGGAGGGTTTTACGATCTTTTTACTACATACTTCTCAGTTTTCTAGATGTTGAGACGATTAACTGACCTATTATATTAGGTTTATACGAGCTATCGTTTGTTTTGCTTTACAGGAAATCTTGAAATCTAGAAAAATGTGAACTTTCTTAGAGAAGATACTTCCTTAGAATTAAACTGTCCACTTTTACGTGTACTTTAAAACACGTGAGAAATTTTATTGCATGTATCACTGGCATCATATCAAAATTACGACGTATAGAATAGGAGGATTCATCGTATGCTTTTATTACAGCTTGACGTAGGAAGTCACATAAACTCATTGTTCCTCCTTTATACACATGAGTATAAATTTAGCGCAAATTCTCGTTAAAAATATCTCTTCATTCCCCTAACCGAACCGAATCCTCGCCTCATCGCGAAATATCCGACAAGAGTCGGATAAACCGTACATGATATCTCCGTTGGTAGGCGGACACCTCGAATTATGCGATTCATCAAAATGTGTCAACGCTTTCCTGGTCCGTAGATGTTAACAGGTCGGTGGAACAATATTACGGATTTTCGTCTCATTTTCCTTCTAAATCAGATCCGTTGGATTTCTCAGGTGTTTAGTTCCGACTGATTGCGAGCGAATCGTCACCGTATAATCGCGGCCTCCGACGACGCTCCGTCGTCGGTATGTCAGACCCGTTGCATAGACGAACTGATTTCGTGCTGCTGGGAAACCTGCTATCCCCATTATCTCTGTCTCTATTTCTCCCAATCGCTCACTTGGCTAGATTGCCGCACATCACCTTACATCATTGCCGCCTTGTCATCGTAATAATGGCATTACACGACGATGTCGGTCGTATTCCGCCAGACGATCGATTATTCTAATTGTGTTAATAACGTGGACACCGTTCATTGGCAGCTCTGAGAACCGGAACCAGTCGACCGAGTCAACGAGAGAATCTCCACGATTCGAATTGCGATGTCATATGATTAATTGTTTCTAGGCGAATGAGACTGAGTAATAGGATGTGTTGATCGGTGGAACTTTAATTAAATTTAGTATTACTGACGTGATTTGCATCAGAATGAACAATAATTGTAAAAAATTACTGATTCGAAAAAGATAAAATTAAATGAATGAATACTGATGGGTAACGCAATTGAATCTATATACTTCTAAGTATAAACTCGAAAACAATGAATTACCAAATTCCTATTACGTGAACTGTGAACTACCTGATTAACTGCTTGGCCCTCAAACTGATCGTATAAATGGAGTTCTATTGTACGTACAACAGTACTTCCTACGGTCACGAAATTGGAATGTGAACAAGCAGAAGAGAGAGAAAGAGAGGTCAGGTTATCGGCATCGGGCTGGTACTATTTATACGCGCGTCCACAAACTATAAAAAATACGTCGCGACGCAATGCAATTATATCGGTCGACGATTCGAGTATAAGCAATTAGCCAGGCGTGCAGCCTCGACGCGAAAACCTGATAAAACTGGTCGAGCCGATCTCTTTCGATGACCGTCCGTTATCAGGGAAACGATAAGCCAGGCTGAAGAATCCGCTTTTAGGATTTTCAGTTTTTATTGCGTGAGAGGAACTTTTATATGCTTATCTTTTCACCAATTAATACATATTGAATTAATGCATGTGCAACGTCGTTTTGTTTTGAAATTTGAAAGTTAGCAATAAGCAATCGTCGAAAAAATTTTGCTTTATCATCGGGTGTTATGAGGAACATAAACCAATTTGGTAAAATACACATATTATAGTATATGTTGACAGCATTTATAATAGAGGTACTACTATCTTATTAGTAATTAGTAAGATTGATTGACTTCATGTAACCAGTTTGCGTTTAACGAAATACATTGTATCATTGATGATAATTCTTATCATGAGTATTAATACATTACGTGTACGTGAATTTCTCTAATTTCACAATTCTACGTTCAAAACTAGTTTATGATTAAATTAATTGACTGAAAATATTTTGCAAACTCTGATTATTATAGAAAGTACTGTAATAAGTAAAGGACTTCTATTTTCATGAGGAAACCATTTATATTAATTTTGTTGCATTTTTTCAACTATCCGCAAATCGAAAAGAGCGCGACGTACCAAGCGGAGTAAAACACACAGAATAAATTGCTAGCTGATTGAACGCGAAAGCCGGGCCACGTTGAAAGAACTTTCAAATTGCCACCGGTCTCACGCTGAATGAGAAGTAAATTGGATCAGCGTTCCTCCTTCGTAGAACCGCGGCGGTGCGGCGGCGGCGGTGGTGGTGTCGGCCGCCACTTAATAGAAATGCAGCAGAGGAGGAGGTTAAGGAACACGAACTTTTCCACGAGTTCTTATCGAGAACATTTTTAATCGTGGAGCCTCGTGTGCTCGGCATCTCGTACTGCCAAGCTTGTCAGTTTGGGGTCAGAAAAATATCCCGGCCGCTCACGAAAGGTTACCGCGGCGCCGTCCAATGCCGAGTGGATTTTTCGTCGCGGACAACTTTCTCGCGGCCTTTCTCATCCTATGGCTCCACGTTTCATTTTTATTCTATCCGACGCGACGCGTTTCTAATTGCATATTCAAATGAAACGCTCAAAGTGTTTTATTCAATACGAGAGAGGAATTGTACACTTCTTTAGTCTCCACTGAATTACCATTGAACAACTAGAGTGCATAAAAGCAAAGTAATAAATGAATACTATATCTATGACAAGAGTCTTGAGCTTTTGATTGTGAATCGCTTAAGCGATATTCATGATTTGAAAATGTCATTTATATAGAAAATATTTCATGTACTCAAAGTAATAAATTTAAATAAAAACAGGATTTATAAATCTCTAAAATGAAATAAATCATTTTATTGTCTATAAGATATCTGTTTCAATCTAGATCGAAATATGTAAGGCCATTGTCAATGCATAACTTAAAAATACTTATATATAACTTGCTATTATATAACTTAATAAAGTTCCATTAATCAGGAGACATTTATATTTAAACAATGTATATTATTTATGTATGGCACTCTACTACATATTCCACTTGTTCGTATAAAATAAATTACAATAATTATTGATTGATAATGAAAAATATTTCTTACCTTAAAGATATTGAAGAAAAGGATAATTTTTTCTTCTTACAAAATATGTCCGACAATTAGTTAATTCTCTGTGCATTAACTTTCCCACGTCTTAGAACCAAATTAATTTTACGTTCAAAATGGAAGTGGACCATTTAGAAATTTATTAATCAAAGTAATACAATCACACTTTTATTCAATATTATTAAGTATTCGCAATATCTTTTTATGAAACTAATAAAGATCGAGATCAACGAATTCAACGAAAAAGTTGATTACCCGAAAAATTAGAGAGGAAAAGATAGAACTGAGGAAAGCTGGTAGACGTCCACGCTGACGTTGAGTGTACTACTAACGCGATTCCGGTCACTCATGTGCGAGTTGAAAGAGATTAGAACAGCTGGTTCCAGCGAAGTCCCTCGCCGACTAACAACATCGCGTGTAATTGGCAATATCTTCGAAAATATAGTGAATCACCGTGATCGTCCCCTTCGGTCGACCAATGGGCGTCCACGCTGCAAATAGCCTTTTAAGAATATCAGAGTGTTACTTTCTTTCGTGTAATAACATCTCTCTGTATTCTTCACAATTTCAATACTTCATTTCTATTATTTTTAAACAATTTATCATAAAATATAATATCATTGATAATACGTAAGTTTTTACAATAAATCAATTGCAGAAATCTTCCATGAAGTAGTTTAATTAATTACTACAATGTAAATATCATGGAAGTTCTGTTTTGGAAAGTTTCCTCGAGACACTTTCACACTTATCAATGCTTCTAATGCAATAATACGTAGCCAACAAATGTTACGATTTTAATAGTATCATAGTATACATTTAACATTGCTGAAGATTGACCATTAAAAATAGAGAAATGAATTTCTATGCACCATTGTGGATTGGAATTTTGGTAAAGACGAAAAGCAAGAATGATAAGAAAAACTGGAAAAATGCGTTACACGTGTTGCCTCCTATCATATCGATGACACACAGTTCGATAATTTAATCTGAGGTCAAGAGACAGTGTATACGCAAATGAAGATAATCATTTCTCGAGATAAGCGATCAACGAATTGACAACGGTCCTAACGCAGGTAAAATTGAAATAATCGAGTTCCAATTTAATTTCATCGACTTCAAATCCACTCTTATAAGAGTTGAATTTTTATTTACTGACTATAAACTTTGAACGACTGTCTGAACCTGTTGAGAATTAACATAATTTCATGATTTTTATTTTATGATCATATAATTCGAAAAAGCAAGTACCACATGGAAATGGTGCTTGACCATTAAAAACTGACGTTCATAAATGGAGCAGCGTTTATGGCATAGTTTGAACAGAGGAACCAAGGCTGCTTTTAGTTCACACGTGATCGGGTTTGTTAGCAGCACACGTGCTTCTAACACGTGGTTGTAAAATGTTTAAGCCCGGGTGCACGTGCGTCAGACACGCACGGGATGCCGGCAGACGACGAAATTCCGATTACTCCTGGGCAAATTAGCGGCGAGTTATCGTGATTAATTAACGGCCTCCGGGGTCGCGAATTATGTATACGTTCCACTAGCTCTGCCATTAGCCCTGATATTGGGTTAGTGGAAAAATAATGCTGACTTTCCGAACATAAATTCACGTGCCAACACTGGGAATTATTTTTTCATAAAAGAAAAAGGAGAAAAAAAAATTAGTAACTAGAAAGAAAGTAGAATTAAGTAGGAACTGTAAGTGAGATTAATGTTTCGATGAAGTTACACATTATTCTTCTTAGAAAATACTTACATTGTACAAAATTATGAAATTAATAATGAATTTCCGGATTAACAGATTTTCGATGAATAATTTTCTAACACTATATCTAACGTTAATTGTGTGCGCCGCCCACTTGTTATTGGCAAACTATCGCCGAATCTTCTGGCTTTGGTATCTTATCTGAACCGCCCAGAAGCCAGAATCTCGCACCGAACGTTTCCACATTTCATTTTATCCGATTGGGCAAACTATATACAAATCCTGTATTTCTATGAGATGCGATATAGCCCGTTGATATAATGGCAACAAACGTATATGCATATATATACATTTCGGAGGCAAAGATTCTGTTTGTTCTGGATCAACCAACTGTTTGAAGAAGATACGAGAGACCGGATTTTACTAGAGGCGAAAAGCGATATTCCTTGAAAAATTTGTTGCATGCCAAAGTCAAAAGATACAAATGCTCATAATTATTTCTTTATTACCCACTCGTTTACTTTGCATATTTATTTTTTCATATCTCAGTAAAGTAAAGGATTAATTGCTTTTAATTTTTCGTGACTGAAGAAAATAAAGCTTAAAGCGAAAAAGCAACTGAGATTAAAATACAACAGGAA
>NW_017157933.1:662731-694783 GCF_001652005.2 Ceratina calcarata
TTTATAGAGTTTCCGATAATAGTATAATAAGAGACAAAAGTTCGGATTCGTTTAAGGAAAGGGGAACGAACGTATAAATGAAGACTGAGTGAGATGGCGAATTAAGCACTAGGGACTAATAAATTGATTAACCTATATACCCAACTCCTCAGTCAGCTGCTTGTTAAAATAATTTATGATCACTCTTCAAACGCGTGCATCGATCGCTCGAGTGTATCGAGATCATCTACCCGAATACGTTAGCATACGTAGCATAAGTTGCTTCTAACCCTTGCTCCTCCCATCGCATTTAAGCCTGTCGGTCTTAATCATTTCCTCGTTTATATCTAGCAAATTATTCATGGAAACAGTCGTTGATTAATCATCCTCTATTTCGTCGCGCTTATCCGATTATTTTATTCATCTCAAAATTGGAAACTTTCCAAGGGAAATGTTCGCGAACGACTACGCTCGCGCGGCGTTATTCTCCCTTTCTCGTTCCTTTCAGCTTTGAGTATTGACTCTTCAATCATAATTGTGTTCTTAAATTACTCCGCTGGAGGGTTAAAGAGTTTCTCAATTGCTTTCTTAAAAGCTGCAAAACAATGAGTAAAGAAATGTACATAAACAATTTTTACTCGATTTATTTTCCTGCAATATGCTTTAAGAAAATACTAATAACGAAAAAACATAGTATTGATTCATGCTACTTTTAATTTATTTTATTTTATTTGCTGAATAGACATACAACAAATGAATATTTGCTTTATATAATCTAAAATACTGTAAAAAATCGATGGATTAGCATTCTATATCTTGCACAATTAAATTTTTATAGAACGTTTTTCAGTCTAGTTAGATTGCAAAGTTTTCCAGCATGACGAGCACTCGATGATAAGGACCATTGTGCAATATAGATATCTCTGTGTTACTATAGTTGCCGATCAATAAATATAATTCAGAAATAACGTTTCTAGCATGCACGGATAATTAGTATACGGCCATCTCTCCATTGGCTGAACTTATCTCTTATTACGCTTTCGTTCTTTCTCGTTTTCCCTCATCATGCAAAATTTATATTATTAGTTTGATGAGATGTTCGTTATTGGTGGTAGCTTTTACAGAATTGACATGGAACAAAATCCGGGGTATTCCATCTTTCCTGGTTTCCATTCTCGCAGAGCTCTACTTCTCCAGATATTTATACGTTGTTTATATTACCTTGTAGATAGGACAGCTTAAATTCGTGAGAAGAGCTGATTCTATTTTGAAGTACTATCGAGTCGAAATGATGCTACTATATTATTTTTTATTTAGCCCTCTTCGCTTTTCTATTTTTAATATCACATGTCTTTAATGACGCTATAAATACGCTATAATTACTTACGTCGCCTCTTTTACTTATTTTACTCGTTTTATTCAGATATTAAAAAAATGTTTAGATAATTAAGTTAAGGATGTGCAGTATAGCCCTTGAATTTCGAACATCACTGCTCGATTGGCATCATACCAAGAAGTTCTGCCGCAACGTTCGCGTATGGCCCAGCTTATCCAGATTATCAGAAAATGGTCGCGACGGCCTTCCTGAGCGTCGGTGGTAGGAGCAGGAGTTGTACTATCGAGGGTGGTCGGTTGGGTCTAGTTTCACGCCACTACCAGCACGAGTAACAACACTCGGCATTAATAGCGCAATAATGCCGCAGCAGCTAAGCCTTACGGTCTAAAAAGAAACTAAGTCAACGCCTGGGCTTGGCCAACAGTCAAATGGCACCCGCGCCACGATTTCGGACTTTATTCCGGTTAAATCTGTGTGCTCGAGGTAGTCATGTCGCAACTAGGGGCTAGTTCGCCTCGCCATTGAGGGCCACGGCTAAAAATGCGCCGTATAGTAAATACATACAATGGACGATGGACAATACTTGTCTAAAAACTAATGAGCCTATATTTGTGTCCCCAATACTGGTAATATAGCTGGATTTCAAGGATAAGGTTTCTTTTAAACAAGCTATGAACGATCAAATAAAAAATCATTTGAAATAGATTTGTTTGAATTATTGTACTGAAAAGCACGTGCATTATTTATGAAATAATCCAACAAGTAAAAATTGGAAAGGTGAAATATTATATTCTTCCTTGAACTCCAGTTTATTACTTCTGAAATACAAAAACTTTAATTTGAAATGCAAACAGCATATATCTCGTCTGATGAGGTGAATAAAATGTTATCAGTTTGAAAATATCAATTCCGAAAGGTATTGTTCTTGACAATTGTCGTTCCAGAATGAGCAGAAAAAGCTGTTTCGACGCAAGTGTCGACGATACGACCGACATCCTATTCATCCTGTGTTTTTAACCAGCTCGCAATAATCGTTTACGTTTCCTTTCTCTTGGGCGACAAAACCATCCGCGCTCAGTGCCGACAATAAAATAAGATTTTTGCTCGTAAGATTAGCATATTAACGAGTCGGACGGAGTGAACTTTCCAGCTTGCGTTACCCATCTCGAACTCGAGGGACATCCGTTACAATCTTTTCATTCACCTGAAAGCAACAAAAAAAAAGAAACGTTTGTTGTGTTAAAAAGTAATATAAATCACTTCAATAGGTTTTCGTATAAATCGGTTAATATGCATATGTATAACATTTCGTAATGCAATAATAAAAGATTTAATAACACGATGAGCCAAAAATTTGAACAATATTAAAAATGAAATATTATATAGGTGTAATGTGTTTACAGGAAAATGTAAAATCAATTAAGATGAAAATTGATGAACATTTCATAAAAGATATTTATAAATTTGCACGTTTCTTCTAACCGAGCATGAATCATTTTGGACGGTTGATTAATTTTATAAGATTGATCGCGCGCGCACACACGAATTCCTCGATCCTGTCGCGCTGTGTATCACGGGAATGGTCCCAGCGGCGACGATTTCCCCGAAAGAAATAATTTATCCGAATGAAATCGCGCAGAAGAACGATTTATCCATTCCGCGACGCGGACTCTCCGCGCTACGCTGGAAAAATATATTACGTCGCTTATCGTAGCCCGACTGTATTTCCAGCGTGTAGTATATCAGTTCAGGTGACGCGACACCCCGTGCCCAGTGTATCGCTTCCACCGTTTCTTTCTACCGTGCACGTGGATAACGTCGTCTGCAATTAATTTGCCATCGTGAATCATCGTATTGGTAACCAGTTAGACACGCGTTCTCATTCATTTGTTTCCGGTTATCGAAATTGGTTTCTACCAGAGAACTATGTGCTGCATATGTGGCAGAGTTGTTTTCCCTGAGTAACGCGACGGAAATAAAATTGTAGCGTAGGAGTTTCCACCGAAGCTTTCGTGTTTCTCGAGTTTTTCGACTATTAGAAAGGGATGATGTATCATCGATTGAAACGTGCGAGTGAATGCTTGAGCGTTTAAAAATAATTGCCAGCATAAGTTCAATAAACACTTAAAGCTTCTTAACGAAAAATAGTCATGCAATTACAGAAGATGATGAATATAAATGAGTTTGATAGAAAATTAAATACACGATTAATCTCATGTTTAAAAATATTGACTGTATTTTCTTGGACTTAGGAGACTTCACGGCGCCAGAAATTCGTAATTCGTGTAGCGCGCACGCACGCGTATTTACAAAGCGTGGTAACGGCGCGAACGAGTTTAAATCTGACCCAACGCGAGTCAACTCGATTCCGCACGACTCGATCCGAGTCCGACGGTCGCTACATCAGCTTTCAGAGCTCGGGCTCACCTACGTATTTAGTCCGTCAGTAAGTCAGTTTCATCAGTTTCGTAGCAGCAGTCGCACGTTCGTGAACGTAATACGTACGAGCTTGCCCGGCCTTGTGCAGCAGATCCGATCAAACAATCCAAGACCGACTGGCTGCGACGGACGTAATAGGATGAGGGACATCCGGTCGCAGGTGAGTCAAATGCTAGCACGACCTTGTTACCTTATCTCGGCTGGAAGTCAAGGTCCAGTCTCGCACCCGCGATGCAACGACCACGTGGGATTCCGTTGCATTTCACTTTAGTACCGTCAATGCTACGACTCAATAGAATATTTGTTTTTGAAGAGAATGCAAAGTATGAAACGTATACAAAATTCATGATGCAAATTAAGTAGGTATTTATTCACATTTGTAGAAAATAACTGAAGGTCATAAAAAATGAATTACATGCGAGATTAGCATTGTTAAAGTGTGACTTATTTTCACTGTGATAAATGGAACGTAGTATCTAAATTCTTTCTATTTTTTTACTAGGCTTGTTTCCTTCTTTATGTCGGACATAAACATGTCTTAAATGAAAAACGTGGTTTGTCTATTTTACTTTGATATATCTTCGGTAGGTTTGAAATAGATGAATAATTCTTTGAGACTTTCTTGTTCGCAAGGCAAGCCGCTGTTCGTGCAGTTGGCTAATATTTTTGTTGGCTGTTTTTATGGTTTACCTTACGAATTTCGTCGATTATATTGTAAAATATAGCACGGAATAGGATTGTTTGAACTCGCTTCGTGACGTCTGAGAATATGTTAGCTTGTTTTCTAGATATCTTTATTTGCGCCGGAGTTATTCATTGAAATTCAGTCCACGTTCTCGTATGGTACCAACTCTTTAATATTTTATTCTTGCTCTCAAGATTTATAATTAGCTCATTTCCTGTTCCGTACGCTTCATAAATTCAATTCATGTTCCAAACAATTTTCCACATCGACAATTGCACTATTTAAACAAAAAAGACGAGCTACTCTTAACTCCTAACAAAATCAGCTGCTTTTAACGAAGCTTAAAAAATCTTCATATCTTTTGCATTAAAGACTATATTGATCAAAAATGTTCCTCTCTAGTTCTACATACATATAAACATTAAACATAAATAATAGACAATCGTACGAAATTCTACTCAGATTTTATGCATAAATTGAATCGATCGTAGGAAAAATATTTTGGCTGTCACACGCAACACGTATGTTAAATAATTACAGAAGGCGATTGATTACTCAAAGCATTGCATTCTTTGTCATACCACATTTTTAATGACACCAGCAAAGGTCGGGTTTACCGATTAGATGTTCTGATGACCGATCCCGGCTCTATATACGGACTCGCTAAAAGCGAATCTCGATGTACGACATGGTGTCTCTGTCACTTCAAAGAGACCAATGCCCGGTGTCGTCATAGGAGGCTGACATAATCGAAACAGACCTATCACTCCCGAGCCAAGGGGTCAGCATCCTCCTACCACGCTGTGGTCCATGTCCCGAATTAATATCCGTGTACTAATATAATTGACATACCATTAATTACCTCATGATTTCTTTTACCTTTTCGAGTTTCATTTATTTCACAGATGTAACAATTTCGTTTGTGCATTTTTTATGATTTAATTATGTGACTTCGTATGATAGATTATTTGTTTCCGTCATTAAAGTACAATACGTCTTCGTATGGTTTAACATGTACAGAATAGTTTACTTTAAATATAAATAGAAAACACAAGTTGCATACTGTACATGCATCTATTAAGATAATGAAGCTAAATACGCAAATAGCATGTTCATACATATGTACGAAACAGAAATAGATGGCAACTAGTATGTACTTACATATCTTACGTATATGGTATACATGTATATAAATAGTAAGTTGCTATACTGGTTTTTAATTTTTTCGAAAAAACTCGTCCGATATTTCATTAAAACAATGTATTTATCACTGAGAACACTGAAGTTAGCACAAATAATTAAATGAATTGATGTTATAAATAGAATGTAATTTTCAGTAAACATTCGTATTCTTCCTTTACCTCTGATTTATTTGCTTGTTGGTATTGTATTAATTAATGGACCAGCGACCTTATCGTATATTTAATACACGTTTTGACGCATAAACGTATAATTTGATCAGAATTTTACTTAGCCGTACGTCAAACAAAATATTACTAATTAACTACCTGTTTACCTCAATAATATTATGTTAATATTTGATGTTTTTAAATCAATCAATCAATCATACTGTCAATTTATATATCGCTTTATAAATGATATGATCAGTAATTATTCGTGTGATTAACATCGTAGGTAATTATTAATTGTTAATAATTATATATCAATATTTTATTTCGGTGATACAATCTTAAAATTATCATCGTAACTGTTCTTTCTAAAATTTGTATTCGATTTCGAATGGTCTTTTCACGGGCATCTTTCGACCCTGCCACCCGGAGGTCCATTTTTAGATTCTGAGTAAAGTGACGATTAGATGGCCAGGGGAGACCAACGCACATTGCGACGTTCTCGACCCACCCACGTGCTCTTGGACGAGGGAAACACGTCACAATTAGTCTTTTTAACGGCAAAAGAAAATATATGTTCGTTGTCCAATACTGAAATAATAGTAAGAAAGTGATACCAAAAAACAGTGAAACATAATGCCTACTTTTTTTCTGCCACATTAAAAAGAATTTAATTGAAACGTTTGAAGACAATTTGTGAGCATAATTATTATTCACGAAATTAATCTTGACCACAGAATACTACATTTCACTCAAATAAATGACGTAAATATATTTCTATTCCTCAATGATTCTCAAGCTAAAGTAAAAAATTTATGCTCATTACTTTGCCTAAGGAATGAAGGTACGATATTAATAATCATATACGTTCCACATTTTTAATCGCAGTACGAAATCGAAAGGCAATTAAGACTATACACTTTCTACAAAGTGAAAGATGAGTAAGCGTATCTTCTGCTCTACATACGATTTTTGATTAAAAATTAATTTTCCATGAAAATACATCAGAAAGTAAAATCGTTTGAAAAACCTTTTTCAATATCATGCTATCACATGAAAGACGTTGATTACTACCCTCTTCGGTAAACTAATTTACGTGATCCGTAAATGTTCACCATTGCGTCTTTATTATTAGTTACGTATCAAATAATGTGTGGGTGCTTTCACTTCCCTCGAAGTTTCTCATATTCTGGACTCTATATCTGGACAGTATATTCTTTTTGGCAATACATTTTTGTGCGCGTCGTGTCTCTGGCAATAAGTCTAATAGGTGGAAGTTTTCCGAGTCAATTAAAGGTTTCATTATTAAGCCGGATTGGCAGAGGGAAAGTTCAGAATCACGGTCTCTCGCGAAAAAACAATCGGGGTTCCCGAGCACCTTATAGTAGTCGTTACATTGGTCTAACGATCACGCGAAAATCCGGATTCGCGGACCCGTGAAACGGGAGAGGCTGCACTACACCCCGTGTCCATGTCCATTCACGAAGAAGAATGAACGACCACGCTGCCCGGCGCGCCTTTCTATTCTCGGCCCGACGATTCACGCTCATTCACCTGATTCATCCACGATATTGGAAGAATTTTTCGAAACACGTCTGCCAGAATAATTGAAGAGCTCTGAGAAAGAACTGTCAGGGACCTAATTTTCTTTTAAGTCGGATTAGCAACTGCGGTCATCAACGCAGTTTTAAATAATTATATATCTTCATTTGTAAACTGTACACGTACAAGTTATTTAAAAAGTACAAAGTAAACATGCCAAATACAAAATTAGAATGAAACAATATCGCTCATGAATAATGGGATTAGTAACTGTAAGTTTGTTCTGTAATTGCCGAGCCAAGAGATGAGTGTGCAGTTTGATATACAGAAATGTAATATACTCCCTCGTTTATGTACGCATAAACTGCATAAACAGCATTCAACTGCCAAACTGTTCTGTTTTATAGATTATAGACATTAATCAAAATATTTATCGTAGAAAATTGTCCATTAGTTTATTAATAAAATTAAAAATAACTTTTATTTCTTTTTAAGTTTGAGAAAAATGGGTTCGTCGTCCTGGAAGATTTCTTTCAACCAGAAGAGATCGACGAAATGAAATGTGCTGGTGAAGATTTCACGAAAAATTTGCCTCCGGAAAGCGAGAGAAAAGTCTTCAGCACGATAGAATTGCAACAGGTGCATACTTTAAGTAAATTAAGTAATACATTATTTATTCGACATAATTTACATTTGTACATTACTTGTTACATAAGAACAAAGATAAATATTTTCTGGACAGCGCCAACAAGATCAGCGTCTTCTTTGAATCCGAAGCTTTGGAGGAAGATGGAAAATTAAAAGTTCATCCTCGAGTGTCTCTAAACAAGGTAAACCATAGAAGCTTATTTAATAATCTTGTGATAATATTAATAGTGTCCGTTTTTTTTTTTTAAATTATAGGTAGGACATGCTCTCCACTGGCTTCATCCTACGTTCAGAAAGTACACATTCGACGAGAGAGTTAAGGAAACAGCCTTCCAATTGGATTACGTGGAACCGGCTATCTGTCAGTCGATGTATATTTACAAAAATCCAGGAACAGGGTCAGAAGGTAAAGAAAGAATTTGCATTTATTAAATATATACAAATGTTTATTATATTCTAAAATAATGTACACAGTTACATTTCAAATAAAATAGTAATTAACCGAGCGTGAATTTCTTTAGTGAAAACGCACCAAGATGCAACGTATTTGTACACCGATCCAATGAAAGTAGTCGGATTCTGGATAGCCTTGGAGGATGCTACGCTAGAAAATGGATGTCTATGGATCGCGCCAGGTTCTCATCAAAGCGGTGTGCATAGACGTTACATAAGGAATAAAGATCTAGATTCCAAAGAATTGTTGATCTACGACAAAGCCGCACCTTGTTATCAACTTAGCAATTTTCGACCTGTTCCGGTCAGCAAAGGGACCTGTATTCTTATTCACGGACAAGTAGTGCACTTTTCGCACCCGAACAAGAGCGACAAATCGAGGCACGCTTACACATTTCATGTGATCGATACGCAGAATGTTTCTTACTCAAAGGAAAACTGGCTACAACCACCAGCAGGAGGATTTCCCAAATTGTATAGAAATTAAATTAATACAAATCGAAAGTTCAAACTCGGGGGCATTATTAAATTGTTCTATTAATCATCGCCAGGGAACATAATTTAATATAGACCGCTATACACTTCTGGCTGTGCATTTTTATTTTTCACATTATACAAAAGTTAATTGTATTATATAGAACTGTTAATAAAAAAAAAAGTTTAGAGTTTATATGTTCCTCATACCTTCCGGATCAGTTCCCGCTTTTAGCTGTACTGTATTTACATTACTATACTAACTGAATCATTTTCGAACACAAATTTACATATATTGTTTATAAAAAAAACTCAAAGCATGATTTTAAAGGAATTGATAAACAACTTACATGTACATAAGTTTACGCGTATCTATAATTCGCCAAATTGGAGAACTGACTATCGAGCTCTTGTAATTGATGCAAGCCTCGAATTAGAACATCTTCCTTACGTTTTATGCAATAATATACATCAAGGGGCGTTAAATTTATATTGGTAAATTTTATGGCCTCTTCTTCAGGAAGAAAATTTATCAACGTATCATGTAAATTAAATAATGCTTCCTTGTCGATATAAGATTTTTTGGCTTGCTCCAGTATGCTACAATAAAACAATTATTAAGAAGTTAGATTCCGATAACAGCGCAATAAGGTCAAAATTATCCACTGAATTCGGCAAAACAAAAAAGAAAATAGAAAAGGTGAAGAAAGAAAAGTTGATTCCCACAAATTTTGCTGGCCAAATCTCGGGAAGAATAATGTAGTAATGAGTTCATAATTTCATAAATTATCACTTACGCGATTAGATGAGTCGCCAGTTTATTTACGTTGATTGTAAGAAGTGATTGAATTTGTTCCAAATAATTTAAAGGGGGAACAGGATTTGGAATATTATGATGAAAATTCCAAACTATTCCCATTGACTTACTGGCCAAACCACTGTAAAATAATAGACATGCAGATATATTCATGATAAACTTATGTGTAACTATACGTTATGACAATTATAAAACTTACCACATGTCACGAGCGTAAACATATGCTGCTTCGAAAAACTGAAAAGCTTTCTGTGCCCTGCGCTCTTGCTCTTCGACATCATTTTCAACTCCAATTATGCTGTGTAACTTCTTTCCATTTACTTGACCCATATAATCATCGAGCTTTTGTTTCACTTCCTTGAAAAAGCATTATTTGTTTTAAATATACAACATGTTAACAAATTACTAATAAAATAAACAATTTTCTGATCAATTACTTCAATTTTTTTAGACGCTCTTAACATCAAATCTGAATGTTTAGACACATCGAGCATCTGGACCAGGGCGCTGCATTTATCCAAAATATTTCCACGTTCTTCCAATCTTTTTCCGTCTAAAACAAGAAAAACAATCTTAGAAATTGATAAGAAATTGCTAAATCGTATGATTAGGTTTTCATTGAAACATAATGTTGCGAAATTTACCAGATGTATCTTTAAATATCTGCAATAATTCTTTCATGACAACATCTGCTTTCTTTGTAAATGATTCACTTACAATAGCTATCCAATGTTTTATAGCACATTGTAAAACTGTTATTGTCGTCCAAGGTGGTTTTATAAGAACATATTTTTCCCAACATTCTCCATACAGAGAATGCATTTCTTTGCTAACTATCTATAATTCAATATTTTATTAAACTTTTACGTACCTTTGTATTGCTTTATTCTATTCTTAAATTTTTTGTTATACTTACCACTGTTAGAAAATCTCTTATTATACTTTTAATATCTTCGTATATATCGTCCGCTAAAGATAATTCGAAATCTACAATCGATTTGGAATTTATGGTAAATTGATTTTTGTCTGCGCTTTTAGAATTCGAAGCAGGTACGTTTCCAGAGGTAGAAGCAATACGGCCAATTTTTACAAGTTGGTCGTTCTTTCCAAGAGTTGAAATATTATAAATCATTGCTTTATTACAAAGATTTATATCATATGATAATAAAACCTAAAAGAACGGTAAAATTCATAAACCAAACATGAATTTATGAGACCAAGCATTTTATACAATAAAAGAATACTTACCACAAACTTTCCTAAATCTCGAAGTTGTAAACAAGTTTGTAGAATTTCGTCATCTGGACAACTGGTATAAAATTTTCTTTTATTCCTTGCAACGTCTTCCGGTGTTTGACTCATTATGCGTGACTGGTTAGAAGAGAATAATGTATTAATATATTTAATTGCTTTTCTCGCGCTTGCACATAACGTAGCTGGTTTTGTTTTGCTATTATCATCTTTAATATAATCCAATTCCTGCAATAAAATGCTTTCATTATTTCTGTAACTCTAATGAATCTTATGAATAAAAAAGGAAATAAATTACTCACACGTATAACAGTCCACGGTATTACTATTATAGGCTTATCATAAGTAACAAAGGAAGTTTCTTTTGCTATTTCAATAGCATCAATATTTGATAAAAATACATTTGTATCAACAACAATATATAAATGCTCCTTTGCGTGTTGCTCGGGCAAGAGAGGATACTTTAAGGTATTACTACCTATATTACATAATGTCTTAGTACTATTTTCTGTACAAAGTTGCGTTCTGACTGCTTGGACCTAAATAACATAAACCGAAATGTATATCATCTTGTTAGCACTTCTATCACTTCTTAACGTGTCAGCGAAGTATACATTACTTATTAGGATAGTTTCATAAAAACTATAAATACGTTTGGGATATTACTTCGTGTGTGATTTTTTCAACTTCCAATGGTTCCCAGTCCATTTCTTCATACGCCGAATCATTATGAGACTGTCTCATTGAATTATCTCTAGCGGTTGTTGGTTCTTCGTCATCAGTTATAGTTACTGTGTCCTTAAACGGATTTGCACGTTCACCCTGTTTATTAGCGCACATCCTTCCCTTACTAGAGAGTTTATTTTTTAAGGCTTTTTCTTCTAAACGTGTTAGTCTAACTTTTGCTAGTCTAGTCTGTTTATAAAAGGTTGATGATTTGTTGCCTATAATTATTATTTAAGAAATAACAAAATATTAGTATTAAATAGTAAATGAAACACAATACTTACCAGACAATGAAGACTGAATTGAGGTATCATCGCTTTGTTTCTCCAGGCTATCCCTTAATTTCTCCATACGCTCCTTCCCTAAATTTTTTCTACAAGACAATCGACTTTGTTTAACTGTTGCAGCGTTCATTTCAATAGAATCACGATGCTGTAATAAACTCCTCTTTGGTGTCACTGTAACACAGTAATTTAAAATATAATAAAATAAAAAAAAAAAATAGTATGGCCAAATGACATGCTTTATAAACCACCTTTTGGACTTTTCACTTCGCGCGTAATATCGTTTCCTGAAGAAGATGAAATAATGGGTACATCAGTTTGGTCAAGCATGCTTTGTCTCCTTAATCTTGTTCGACGTTCTTTCCCCTTACATACTATTGTACTATCTTTTTCTTGTTTGACCTTGATTGCTTTAGAGGTATTTTTTCTGCCTGCTATTTTCTCTAAGAGCACTTCCATTTGTGGTGTATTAACAAGTTTTGAATTTGAATTGGTTACAACATTGAGTTCTGATGAACTACTTTTCTCAGGTGTTTGAGGCAATGTTTTCTTAACATCCTTAGGTGATACAGCTTGAATTTGTTGAACAGCTTTTGATTTCTTTTTTAACATTTTTTCACGGATGGCTTTCATCTGTGGGGTCTCTCTTTCCTCTGTAACTTTTTCTTCCATTTTCTTAAGAGTCCTTCTAGCGACGAGCTTCTTCCTTGTAGAAATTTCAGTTCGAGATATATCATTTTCAGAGATAATAG
The DNA here is from genome assembly GCF_001652005.2 of Ceratina calcarata. NCBI lineage: Eukaryota > Metazoa > Arthropoda > Insecta > Hymenoptera > Apidae > Ceratina > Ceratina calcarata. The sequence continues at coordinate 675,467 of NW_017157933.1, forward strand.
ACTGGATTTCATCTTCAGATGATTGTGTTAAATTTTTACGTTTCTTGGAATCAATCTTCTTTCTTGTAATCTAAATGCATAAATGTCTTATATAATTATTTGTATAATTCTTAATATGTATTGTACAATGTATTAGATTTGAAACTATATATAAAAAATGTTAAGGTTCAAAACTGTGTAAAAATGAAATATGGTTAGAGCTAGACTAAACACTTTATTAGTCCTTTATTAATAGAAACATTAAAATACTTGTTCCGCTGAATCCTCGTCTGTTGTAGGCACTTCCCAAGAGGATTGATGCGTTTTGGCATTATAATAATACACTTGACCTGGACGTCTTTTCGAATTTAACGCAATCCAACCATTTGGCAAATTATTCCTTATCATGCTTGAAACAGAATTGAACAAGTCAATTTTAATAGTTCCAGGAATTACATTGGTTTTAGAACATAAATATTTACATGTGTATTACGCGTCACCATACAATACAAACGATTTTAAAACATCGTGGGACAACGATCGTATAAGTTCGATTTTAACGTTTCTATTTAACTGTTCAGCAAACTGTTCATGTCCACTATTTACCTAAATTTATTAAAATATTATTTGTATCGTATTTTGTGATTTCTGTATGCGAAAGGCGAATTACATTACACGACACCATGCACTGCCATGCACGACACGACATGCGATAGTGAATTGTATGGTTACAAGAGAAATTCAGCTGTATAGGGAATTAAAGTTTTGTCGTTTGCCGTGCGTGCGTAACTCTGAATTTCACAGAAATCTCTCTATTCTCTCTTTCCCCTTTATAACTGATAACAAATTTGTGCTCTCTGATAACAAGAAGATTGAAAAGGTACGTATTTCCAAATTTAAACTGTCGTTAATTACTGTTAAACAGAGCGATTTACTTTTGGCTTCTCTCCTTTTTTAAATGAGATAGAGGGAAATAAGTACATATCGAATTATTTAAATGCACATATGTACTACATTCTGTATCTTTTCAAATTTTCTACATAGCTATAGAGAGGGAGGAAACTGTGGAAGAGCTCCGCCCGTAGACAGACGGTGATATTATAAAATAATCGAAAACAATGAAATTCTTTGCTGAAGCCGACTCAGTCACAACATAGTTGTTCTTCAAGAGAAATAGTCTGCCAAAATACGTCTAATACTTGATTTTTACAACGTATATTTCTAAGCTTGTGTAAGATAAGTATATCAACGGCAAACATGTCAAGAAGACTGTATGAGAATGATTTACTATCGTACTCGGGTTCCAACGATGACGACAGTTTAACGATTTTTACAACTATAGACGAGAGTACGAAAAACTGGCTCAAATGGTTGGAAGATGCATGGCAATCATGTAAGTATAATTCTCCTTATTTTGCAACAACAATAGTTCCTGTTATTAATTCACGTGTTACGCATTTTCATAGACAAGAAGTGTGATTTTATAACTAAAAAGTTGACGGATTTTTTTGAACGAGCATGTAATCCATATTTAAGCACATTACAAGTACTTGTTAATACTTCGGATTTTAAATATATAAAAACAAATTCATCGTTAGGATTCACAGGTTTGTTCTACGATAATAATTATTGGTATGTTTGACTTAAGAAGTAAAACAAACATGAAAAGTATATATATTTTTTAAATGACAGTTGTGACAGAATTCGACAAATGGTTAGAACCGAATAAAGAGATGTACAAAGAGTTCCTAGTGCTCGATTTAAAGATAGCAACCTTTCGTTTAATTATTAAGCAAAGAAACATAGAGTTCATTAAAGTGGTTGCTGCTACATACGAGTTGGCAGAAGACAAAGAAGAGTTTATTAATATAATTAAGGTATACCTTTAAAAATTCATACTAGCAATGAAATCTTGAATTATCATAAACTTCATCAAAATTCTAGGATATTATTCAAGAAAAGAAGTACAAAGAGGCAGCGCAGTATGCAAGTATATTGCAATTACAAGACCATTTTTCGGATCCAGAATGCCTAGTATTACCTCTCATTCTGCAAAATAAATTAACAGTTGTAGAAGACTTCCTAAATAACTGTCCTCATTTGCAAAGGGATTTAGTCTTATACTTGGATAACTTAATGAATGAGAACATGCGCCAAACTCTAAATGATATAATCACGTAAGTTTCAATAAACTAATGATGATAATATCTTAAATATAATAATATCTTTCGTATATTATAGAAGAAACGATATACCAGATACAAAACTCACAGTAACACCAAAATCAATGTCTAAAGTAATAGCACGTTTCGTTAAATTATATAATCTTCCACAAGAATCTTGTCCTAACTTAAATAAAAAACGATGCGAAGGTGCTTTGCAGTTCTTCATACATAAGCGTTATGAGGAATCTAGTATAAGTATGTTCCTTTTCTAGGTACTATTAGTTAGAAAACGGTATGAATCAAATTTTGATTGTATTTGTAAATCAAGGTACCGACAGTTGGAGAGAGATGGTCCAAGAGAACGTAGGAAATGATCGAACGTTACAGTTAGCCATGATAAGAATGCTTATTAACGTGAGGGATGCCGCTGAGGGTCTGTATTGGGCTAAAAGATTTAATATACCAGAAGAACAGTGGCCATGGGCGATTTCATATGAACAATCGTTACTTGAACGTATGAATAATATCGTTTTTCTGATGTTCCTCTGTTTTAACTGTGTACCACTGCGTAAAGTTTTATGAAATTTATGTAGCTGTGAATGACGGGGCATCCACGAGTAAAACGGATGAGAATAACTCTGAAGATTATCATGAATTGAGATTATCAAGGAATTGTGTGAAAGTCATTAATGATGCAAAGAGTTTCGAGGAATTTCTTGATTCGGGATTGAAAGATGTTTTCATTGTTGGAATTGATTCAGAGTGGAAGCCTTGTTTCGGTAATGTTTAACGTTTATAATGTAATTCATTCTTCCGTGATTTAATAAAATATAATTGTAAACATCATTTTAATCACTAGGTACGAAACAAACCGAAGTGGCATTAATACAAATAGCTACGAAAACGAATGTCTACATATTGGACGTCTTTTCTATAGGAAATCAATTGCAGGAATTATGGACTGAACTGTCCTTGATGCTGTTCGAAAACAAAGATATATTAAAACTTGGTAACTTGGTTTGCTTCGAAAATATTCTAACAAAAATTTTATAAAACTTATCTATATAAATATATTCGTAAATACGTTATACAGGATTTGGTATAAGCCAGGATATGACGGTCATACGCAATACTCTCCCTGCATTATCGAAAGTAAAAATGCATGGACAAGGATACTTAGATATTGTGAATTTGTGGAAAAAGTTAGTGGAGGATTATAAATATAAATCTGTATCTTCCCAAGGTGACTGTGATGAAACTACTGGCAAACACAGTTTAAGTTATATCACGGAAATTTGTCTAGGAAAGAAATTAAATAAGTCTGATCAATTTTCTAATTGGGAGCATCGACCACTTAGAGAAAGTCAGATAATATATGCGGGTTAGTAACTCAAGAATGTATGTGCGTGTGTGCATAACATTTACGAACGTATAATTATATTTATAGCGTTGGACGCGTACTGTTTATTGGAAATTTATGAAACTTTGGAAAAACAGTGTGAAAAATTTGATATACCATTTTTCGAAATCTGCTTAGAACTGCAACATGTCGCACATCAATCGCCAAAGAAAAATATAAAGTGGCAACCACAGAAAGTAAAATTCTATTATTCGTAAATAATCTATTCCTGATTATTCATATCTTTTTATAAAGATTTTATTGTAGGCAAATGTGATTAAAAACGAGACACCAAACTATGGTAGACAATTAAATTACCAAAGAGATTTTACACAACAAGGAAACGCAAGCAACTTCCGGAAACCGTTCAATCAAAACGAACATAGTTTACAACATACTTTATACAAAACAGCACAACCTCATTCTTCAAAAAGACATATGCCTTTGAGTAGACAGTACCATACAAATACAATGGATCATCAAATAAGGCAAACCAATTATGGAAGCAGATTGCAAGAATTACCTCAACCAATGATGAAAAACGAATACACACCAGCACACAAATGGCATGTTATTTGCGATTCAATGTTAGGTGGACTAATGACCAAATTACGAATGTGTGGTTGCGATTGTGTTTACATTCAAAATGATGAAGGTGGAGTACTATCTGCTAAACTTGCTATGCGCGAAAATAGAGTATTCTTGACACGTAACAAAGGTTATCTAAAGGTAAATTCATAATTTGAATAGATTCAATAATACTAATTATTAATTGTAATTATATTCCTCAGTTCTTACAATATCTACCACCTGGAAACTGTTATTTCGTTATTCATGATACGCCTGAAGAACAGCTACGGGAAGTATTACAGCTTTTTAAAATAGCGGTATGGCAAAAACATATATTCAGTCGTTGCCAAATTTGTAATAGTGACGAGTTTGCGAAAGTACCAAAATCAATAATGGACAAACTTCTCAAGAGGTAGACCCTCAATGCTATTAGACTGTCAAATATAAATATAACTTTCTTAAACATTTGGAACACTTTTTCAGTTTTGCTCAAGTAATACGTGAAAACGGCTATCGCGTTCAACCAGATTCGGTGGATATAGTGTTATTAAACTCGAGCAGTGATAATTCACAATACATGAATAACGATGCTCTACGTGAAGATCGTACGTGGACATTGAGCAGGAATTCTGTAAATATTAATGCGTGTACCACTAAGTATGATGCAAGGATACAAGTTGACAAAATACCCAGAAACGTATTAAAATATGTAAACAATTTTTATGTCTGTGAACAATGTGGGAAGATATATTGGAACGGATCGCATTTGGAACGTACGCTCAATGGTGTTATTAAAGATCTTATTGTTCCTGCGTGGACTTAGATTGTATATCATACAAAGTTATCTTCTTTTACTGTCAAGTATTATTTACGTTACTTTCTGATGATCTTTAGTCTAAACAGTTTTTAAACTGGACATTATATGGGGCGAGTTCAAGTGATATATTGTTTATTTCTATGTGGATACACTTTACTATTTAATCTGATACCATCTATTTTGTTACTTATGAAAAATGCCGTAACTATGAAACAGTGAAAATATAACAAATAGAAGCCGTCATGTTAAGTGCGTTAAATCTTTAAGTGTACTAATTTTATTTTTGTAAATTTTTCAACGTATACAAATATGTATACATATATGTGTATGCATAGATACTATGCATATGTAAGATATTCTTTTTCTTTCGTACTACAAGTAGGTTTAAATACAACCAGAATACCAAAATAGTTGATTTTATAATTCTATATTTTTGTTTTTGATAATATGAAAATGGTATAAATGAAACAGTTCTATTTTTTGTTCTTTGTAAAAGGAAAAATGACATGCCATTAACAAAAGGGATGTATCATTAAAAATTGATATAATAAAGTATGTGTTAAAATCATTTCTTGTATTATTGATTAGTATAGTACATATCTATCCAAGTATAGTTTTTCCTTGGTTTTGTTCATTCTACTCCAGGAATATAATCTTCTAAGTCCGTAATGTCCTTTTTTCCAAACGGTGGTGGTCCAATTAGTGCTTCTATATCCTTATACGTCAAAGTCTCTTTTGTTAGTAATGCTTCAGCCAACTATAAATAGTAGACAATTTTTTAGACATTATACATTACTTATACACGAGTTGAAAATTATTTATTGAAATAACATTTCAAAAAAACATGAAGGAAATAATTCTTTTATACATACTGTCACTAATTTATCTTTGTTGTCATTTAGTAACTTATCTGTCGTTTTATAAGCTTGAGTAATTATTTTTCGTACTTCTGCATCCATTAAACTTCCCAACTTTTTGCTATACGGTTTCTTGGTTTTCTAATAATACAAAATCTAAATGTCACTCATATATTCTAAAAATGTCTAAATTTTAAATAAATATCTATAGCTCACCGTCGATGTTAATTCCCTGTTAAAAGAAAGTAAGCCTACAGAGGGGCTCATTCCAAATTGTTGTACTTGATGATATGCTATCTCCGTTACCTTCTTTAAATCGCTCTGCGCTCTCGTAGATATTTTGTTAAACATTATACTTTCTGCGACTCGGCCACCTAATAGCACGCACATGCGTTCAAAAAGGTGTTCCGTGCTTTGAAGCTTCAAATTTGAGTCGGAGTATTGAGAAAAGCCTAAACGTTTATTTGTTCTTGGTACTACTGTTACTTTAATTAAGGGATTCACGTGCTCTAACATCCAAGCAGCTATTGCGTGGCCGGCCTCGTGGTAAACGACAACTTTTTTTTCGGAAGGTGTCAATGTACTAGATTTCTTCACCGTACCACCTAATACTTTATCGATCGCGTACATGAGATCGGTATTGTGAACTTTCGTCTTTTTCTCTCCGGCTGCATGTAACGCAGCTTCATTACAGACGTTCGCTATTTCCGCTCCTTGGAAAATATAATAAATAGATAATGTAAAGAAAACGAACATTTGAATAATTAGTACGTAATCGTTGTATACGCACCACTAAAGCCAGGAGTAAGATGTGCTAAATATTTAGCGTATTGTAATGGTTTTCCTTCCAACGACAATGACTGAAGGTGATATTCAAAAATTTGTATTCTTTCTTCTAAAGTAGGAAGATCGATCAAAATATGCCTATCAAATCTACCACGTCTCAATAGGGCTTTATCTAAAACATCCGCTCTATTCGTTGAGGCTAAAATAATAATATCCTCAGCTGTCGTCATGCCATCCATTTCTACCAAAAGTTGATTCAACGTTCGTTCGGATTCGCTGGTGCTGAACTGAGCGTACGATTCAGATCGTTTCTTACCAATAGCATCAATTTCATCTATATAAATAATACTAGGAGCTCTGTAAGAACAATGTAAAGTATATATGTATTTAAACTAGCATTGATATGTAAATGTACAATAGATAAAAATAATAAAACCTTTTTTTAGCTTCTGCAAATAAATTTCTTACGCGCGCAGCGCCTAAACCACCTACAATTTCAATGAATTCAGATCCATTCATTGATAAAAATGGAACATTCGACTCAGTTGCAACAGCTTTGGCTAAAAGTGTTTTACCACATCCTGGTGGTCCCAAAAGCAAAGCGCCTGAAAGTAAATTTATTGAACCTTTGTAAAACATTCCAAAAGAAGCTACAAGTCTCAAAATTAAAAAAATTATAAATACCTTTTGGTACCTTAGCCCCGAGTTTCTTATATCGTTCGGGTTTCTTAAGATAATCAACGAATTCCATTACTTCAACTTTGGCTTCCTTCAATCCAGCCACGTCCTTAAAACGGACACCTTTGCCAGCGAAGGGATCTATTAATGTGTATTTCGCTTTCCTCAAATCCGTAAGAATGTTAAATTTGTTTTTTACGACTGGATGACGGAAAAGCATAAAAAGCGCTCCGAGTATTATTATTGTCGAAATCAGTTCTGATATAGCCATCTCATCGTCCATATTGATATACCTAATTGGAATTCCATCCTCTAAAAATTATTGTAGCAAGTTTAAATACAGAGATAAAGTTATCAAATTTTCATTCAAAGTAACATCTTCATTTAAATAGTTTAACTTACCCATTTTGATCCCAATATGCCTTTCAACTGCTCTAATTTTCTCTTCCACATCTTTGGTCTCGGGAAAATCATAAAGATCAAGTTTACTGACTAGCATCTTTCCCTTGTAAGTAGCACCACGTTTTAAAACAACTTGTACATGACCTGGATAGAGCTTAATTTCTTGAACTTGACCTTTCAAAAGTACTTCATTTATAAAATCATTCCAACTTATTTTATCAACCTGATGTGAATAAATGGAAACTCTATATATAAAATCCCCAAATTCATAATTCGTAGATATATTTCTATGGACTTACTACTACTCCATTGATTGAAGACAATGTCATATAATAGATGAAACCTGTGAAAATTAGAACTAAAAGTATTTTTAGGACAGCTATGTCATATTCATTGGGTCTTTTGGGATCTTTGCTTGGATCTTTATTAGATTCAGTGGAAGATTGTTGTTGATGGCTAGCAGAAGTTGTGCTAAGACCTCTTGTGCTATGCATATTTGGAAAATAATAAACTCTAGGTAACCTATTTTTTAAAAGCAACGATCGTATTCCAGCTAATTCCTTGTGTCCTCTTTCATACAACTAAAACAGATTTCACTATAATCATTTTATATAGACAATGTAAAATTGAATCAGTAACATAATTACCCGATGTGATAATGGTAAACATAACCTATTCATCTGATTATTAAAGTTAACGTTCGTGGACATGGCATTAAATATCTCATATTTCTTTAAATTGTACTTAAATAAGGACCCGACAAGTTTCTTCGAAACGACATAATGTCGTTTCGAGCATATAAAACTTTGCATAATTCTATCATGCAACTTGAGATATCACATATGTAAAGTTAGACTCCTTCACTTCGCTCTAGCAGTATACTAAGGCACGATTATAGATACACGTGTAGAAATTCGTCGTAAATGGCTTAAAATGCTTAAATACTGCGCATATTGGCAATGTTTCAAGTATTTAACGTAACAAACTGCGTTCATTTGTAATTCGTAGTTATAACTAATCGATAGAAGCCGTGTCATCATTTTGCGAATATTTACAACACTCAGGCGTTGCATAAAAATTGTGTAACAATCGTTGAATCCTACTTACATTTTTTAGTTAATTTTGAATATTAGTTCTAAATGCTAGCTAAATGTTGGCGTAGGTAAATTAATAGGGAGTAGTAGAATTAAAAAAATATCAAGAACTTCGAGAATTCAAAGTGACATGAGAACTTCATCATTTCAATGTTAGCAGGTATAATTACAATATGCTTAACTTGATTTCTTATCTACTAAGGAAATAAATCATTTTAGGTAATTTTAGTTAAAATGAATATGTTCTTCTAATTTTGAATATGACATTACGCAATAAGCGCATGCACAGTAGCGGACATGCGTCGAGCAGCATGAGCGGGTTAATTCGATTTCATGAAGATGGTGTACGTTTCTAGAGTCACCGAGGAGGGAGATATTATGAAAAAGTGGCAGTGCTCGCGTAATCGTAATCGTTGGGACAATGAATGGTGCAAGAAATTCTCTTTAAGCATTTTAATTTCGCTTTATTTGTCTTGAAGAAATAAATACAACAGTTCGTAGATATATTAATAGAATATGGTTAATTGCTTATTATTTATTACTTCAAATAATTATTTATACAATTTGCTTGGGATATTTTATAGTTCAATAATTAATGTATTTCTTTATAGCATGTAAATTACAATACTTTACTCCTAATTTAGAATTAGATAAATATTTACATCGACTTATTCGTATTCTTAAATGGAATAATTATATTATACAAAAATCTGTGTGCATAGAAACCGCGATGTACCCTGTGTGCATAGAAAAATTTAGATCGTATACGTTTAGAAAAGAATATGTAGATACTAGATTTGAGTATAAACAGCATCGTCAAACCTAAAGCTCTCATTATCAGACATTACATAAATAAGGCACTTATAGAAATGACAGTAATAATTATAACAGAGAGCACAACATTTGGCAATAGGGCAAGCATCATTCGTACACCCATTGTTAGAATATTTCTTAAGTCCTTCCATTCGCATCAATTTCTTAAATTAACTCTATTCGAATCTGTACTATTACATCATTTTTCCCCATCAAATGATATACCTCCAATTTCTGTTTTCTCATTTTGGAAAGGACTAAAGACAAAATACACAATTATACAGCGGAGCTTTTGTTCCTATTTTTAAGGACGTTTTAAAGTTGCGCGGATCCTATCCATGCGGAATCGAAACCGCACGCCGTATCCGAATCCGAGTCGTTGCTTTGTTGGGTCCTGGACACGGCGGAACTGACAGCCGTCGTGGACGTTGGTCGACGATGTATCGACTGACTTGTCCGGGAAACCTTGCCCTGGAGCAGCGGAGTACTCGGCTGACTAGCAGCTTCGTGATCCCGTGACGAGCTAAAATCCTGCATTCGTCGGCTCCTCATTTTCTTAATAGGCGCGTATTTTGGTGGTGGCATCATCTTCTGGTCCAACTTAACATAAATCGGAAGTTTAGTTTCGAAGAAAAGTCAGGTATCTTCCAGACGAATATTATAGCGGTTTCGAGTTTTATATTAATTATTGATATAATTATTATTAATGAGAATCTCAAATGAAAACATTACGGAAATGACTATTCGTCAAACAAGATAAATGAGTAGTGAGTAACTCTTTCGAATTAAAAAGTATGCTTGTGGTTCGGATCGGTGTTCGGAAGAGCGCGAGCAGCTAGTTTTTATAATTTCGACTCTGTCCGCGGGTAGCGAGCGTTAATATTAAAAGAGCTTGCGATTCCTCGCATACAATATTCATCGGGTAGGATATTACTCGTCCAGGGGTTGAATAATTATAGAGGGTTAAACAGAGAGAAGAGGCCCGGCGACGGGGCCAGTTTTCGAGAACGCGGATAGATCGTTCCCGTCTCTTTCTCCTTTACCTGCACATTATCCGCCGATCCCCAGCTCTTGTGCATCTTCTCGTGGTTGCTGCTGCCGCTGTTAGTTGCCACACCCAGGAACTGGCTGAACGCTTCCGTCGTACGTTTCACGCGTACGTTCAGCGAGCCAATACGCAGGAAACCAAGATCTTTCTCTGCGTAGTTCAATCAATGATCGTGTTACCGTGTTGCAATTGCAATCCATCACGCTAAACGTTGTTTCTCGCGAGCAACGCAGCCTCTCTGCTGTGCGTGCCTTAGTCGTGAGTCTTTTTTTAAATCGAGTGCACGGACGAGTGTTCGTGGGCTACCGGCGCTGCTAACGGAGCAACCGAGCCCCGTTGCTCTTTCGCATTCGTTGCTCCACTAGATCCGATTCGTATCGCATGCATCTAATAACGAGACGAGGCTGGGAACGACTAGAGAATCGAGGCTACCATCTAACAGTCTAGACTGTTTAGAATCTCTAGAGGGAAAAGTTGCCGTTGCTTGGGTAAGGGAAGTTTTAGTTTCAGCGATACTTGTTAAAAACAGAGGGTGCTATAGATTTTATAATCTCAGGTACGGGAATTTTAATATTCTAGATTTTAAGGAGTTGCAGCTAAGATAAGGGTTTTGACTAATTGATGAGAAAATTGATAGAGGACATCATGAATCGTACTGTGGCAACAAATTATTCCTATTCAGTCTCAGGAGTCTAGGCCAACTTTTTCAATTGCATTATGAAATTCCTGAGTTAGTCCTGAGAAAATCCATAGATATTGGGAACACTACGGTAATACACCAATTATTCTTTTTGCGCGTTATCGCACATTCGAAGAACTATAGCGGATAGAAATAAAGTTTATACGCTGCAGAAACAACTAAAACTACTCTAAACATTCTCTATAGTACTATTACTATTACTTCTACTACTACTACTACTACTACTGCCCGTCGCATGCACTATTTCAATTGTATTAGCTCCATTTAATTAATGATCGTTCCATGCGGATTATTTCTTACCTGCATGCTTTTTCCTTGCTTTTATTTCTGAAATAAAATAGAAAATCATTTGAAACTGTCTCGCTCAAGTCGCAACGTGCGATCGCCGGAACGTAGGAGTTTAATTGTTAGGAACAGTTATTGGGAAGAACGTATTAAACGAAATTAGCCACTGTAGTTAGCGAGACACGTGAGCAAACGTTTTGTTACCACGACAGCTTTCGCTCTATTCGCAGCTAGAATAAGAGAGAATTGACGAGTAATATTCGATGCTCAATAAAATGCTTAAAAGATTTTAATTCCGACATTTTATTGTAATTTTTTGTTATCAAAGTTTACTGAGCATCAATCAAGAAATACTTTTGACGTAAAATCGAGACATTTGATGAGTCATCCGATAAGATAGAGTTAATCTAATTAAAAAAGTAACTCGTTTTATTCCTTGTTCGTGAATGACGAAGTCGCGAGAAATCGGTCGTCTATCGCGGTGTCAGATGGGGTATCAGATGGGAGATTTAGGGTTGAGTGAACTTTTAGAGGGATCAGTGCGCGACGGAACGTGCAACAAAGTGATTTCTGTTATTGACAAAGACCGTTTTCAATTGCCGAATCACAATTGGCCACGGCGCGGACCGCGGGCGAGTCCCGAGGACGAATAGACAGATCTAATTGTAAGTACGTACAACGAGATTGGTAAAAATTCTCATGCTTCCGTGTAAATACGCATGCTTTATTATCACGCGTGTAACAGTGACAACAAAGAAAACACCGGCGATTGTTGTTAGCCGACGATGTGAAACGCAGAGTCTGCTCTGGAAACTTTGGCTTTCCTTCGCGTCTCCGTCTCGTTTACGCCGGCTCACGCGATCGACAGAGTGCATAAACATGTAAATCGTCCGCGATAACGATCGTGGAACATAAAGAAAACATTCACATCGCCGGCCCGCTGGGTTAAAGTCACACACAATTTCTACGGTGCCAGGTTCGTTTTCAAGTATGTAAGTATGTACTACTGCCACTTCGACTGATCGTTTTTATACGTTTCGTTCGAATGACTAATCGTATTCGGAGCGAGTCGAACTATTCCGATCGATCTGCAAATAATTTATTTAATCCTGTCTGGCACGAGCACGCGTGTTCCACGCGTCACGCCTCGAGCGTATCAAATAGCACGTATAAGAGTACCATCGTTCAAGTTTCATAACTTTCAAGCGTATTCTCGTTTAAGCGCAACGTTAAACAAACACGATAAAACATGATATCTCGACGCGATCACAACAAGTTTTATATACCAGGTCACAAAAACGAAGCTAGGTCTGAGAACGTCATAAAATCGTGGTGTATAATTCGCTCATAGATAAAACAGTCAACAATCACGAGTACCGAACGTGTACACAATTCTTTTGGAACGTCAGGAATAAACGGGTCCACAGAAATTTTAATTACAATCAATCGAAATCAATCAAAAGAAAAAAGAAAAATAGCAAATCGACTTCCTCGGCTGAGGGGTTCGCGACAAAAACCCGTTCCATTTTCGTCTGAAGATTTCAATTATTTAAATAACAGATTCAATACATTTGATATTTTCTATAGGATTTCGTAAACTACGAAGTTGCAGATTTATTGATTTGTTTCTGACTAGAGTTGCTTTTGTCACGAGCCTCTTGACGTCTCATCGTTTTGCAGACTCGCCAGTATTAAAGGTGGACCCGTGAATTCCCCGTGCAAATACTCACGTCAGCGTGGACAAAAAGTGACAGTTCATACGTTACTCTAAAGGTGCGGCTACTTTAATCTTGCGACACAAGCGCTTTACTACTTTAGCAGAGGTGTGCTTCTGAACTTGCCTGAGCGTAGCGGCAGCAGTAATCCCTACAACAGAAGAATACTTCCAGAGCCCCGAATACTCACCGAGAACAGAGGACAGAGGAGGACAGAGCCCGAAACACCATATCCTGCCGTCTATTTTCAATCGCATTGTCATCCTCACACGGAATACACCTGTACACCTTTTTTTATACTTGATTCGTCTGAAGGAGAAGGAACGCTTTACGAATTAAGCCGAGAATGCATGCGCCAGATAATGTGGAGATCAACCGAAGCAGTGGAGCGAAAAATAATGAAGGTTCGGTGATTTGGAAAGCGATGAGTGGAAGATTAAAGAATTCTTGTACAAGAAATAAGGCAGATATCAATCAGAGGTAAAATCGACGGAGAAATAAAAAAAAAACTGTGGCAACTATTCAAGCACCCCTTTCTAAAAATCCTTACTCCGCATTGTCAATGTTGTAATGTTTCTGTTCACAAAGGGAGAAGGATTTTTCTATGCTTCGATAAGGCGTGAGAATATTACGAGATGTATTAAAAGAAAATGATCCGGACATGTGATTTCAATTTTATGTAACTAAGGGAATGTAATTATTTGCAATATCGAAAAAGGAACGGTGAAGGCACACTTGTCGATGTTCACGGGCAAGTTAATGCCTCGTGTAGATTAGTCGCGACAGCATGCTACTTCTAAAAGGAAAAATGTATGGAGACTAGGAAGCAAACGGCGTCGAGACACGACAGGCGAGTTCCTCGGTAGTATGGTCATCATGCATGCGATCAAAAAAAGATAGCTGATAATGAAAATAAAAGGCGAGTAAGATCGAGGCTGAACCAGAGCCAAGCGTATGAAAGCGGTGCAAACTGCGGTGTACTTGCTACGGAAACTTGTAATTGCTCTATCACAGCGATTTCGCATTCGTATTTCATTACACTGTGTCTCATCCGATATGGAGTCAACTGAGAATCGTTAACTACTTCGAATCAATTCGATGAATCGTGAAAAAGAAATTTTAAATAATTGGCGAATTAATTTTTAAAAACACGCGCACCACGGACTGAAAGCGTGGACTTTAAATTCATTGACGTAATACTGTAATGAGTATTAAAAGTGAACGAGAGTCCGCCGCGTTGTAATGGCGCGATGCTTCCAGTCCACGGTGTACGCGATTTCGATATAACGAGGACGATTTAATTAAATCGGCAGAAAGGTGGTGGTCTTTTTAAAATACAATTTAAGCGATGGGGGATCCTGCGTTATGGGGGTATAACGCTTTCTCCTCGATTCCGACCGCTCGCCTTTTAACGTCCCGCACGTTCGGGCGACAATAGCATCTGGTTATTGAGACTCGATATTAATACGAATTTAATATACTACCGGTCGTATCGATTTAATCATGACAAGAAAACGATAGAAAACGATTGAACAAAACAATAATAGCAACAGGACGTAATTTATTTGACGATTTACTTAAGCGTTACCGATATATCCTCCTTTGTGCAACTATTATGAAACATTGACGTGTCTCATTTACAGAGCTCGTCGATAACATCGCTCGATCGTCCGCCCTGATAGCGGTTGCATTTACGACTCGATTATCGCGGCTCAAGGCAGCTGATCAATATCGTTCATCATCTTTTAACGCTTTCCTTGTTTTTCTCTCCTCGATTTTCGTTTGTTGAAGCAAGAGCGATACTTACTGCGAAAGGTGTCGTGACTGACAGCGGCCTCCTGAGAGACCAAGTACTGTCTGGCCTTCTTTCCACTGTAGTCGCGTACCTCTTGGTTAGCACCTGTGAAATATTCCGTGAAATCGACGAGATCTTTTAACGGTTGGATTAGGCGCGGCCGTACATATGAATTTAATTATGTTACAAGCTGATTAAGACTACTATCGGTCTTTGACTTCAACTGACGCAATTTTGTAACTAAGTTGGTACGCTCAGAGTTTTAATTGAATGCGAGAAAAAAACTAGATAAGGACATGCAGACCGATGTAACGCAAGTTTAAAATTCATAAGGATAATTTACCATAAACCTGGACCAACAGATTGAAGATATTCTCATGGTCGAACTGCATAGCGATGTGCAACGGCGTATACCCCTGCGGAAAGTCAAATTATGAATCAACGTTTAGATCTCGTATTCATATTTTCCATACAAGCGAAACAACGTATTGAGGATCCGGTCCGTATGAGTGAAGGAAAATTCGCGCAAAGGAATTGCGGGAAAAACGAGCGTCTTTGTTGCCGCGTTATCGCGTCGCGTCACGGTGATTTTTTTCTTCCGAGGGGAAGCGACGCTGTGGAAAATACGTGGAAAAATCGTCGCGCGGGTGGGGGCGAAAAGTGGCCGCAGGAGACAATGAGGAATTAATGACGCGGCAGCGTTATGAATATCACTCGGAGCGTGCGAATTCACATTTCCGCGGGGCAACAATATTATCTCCAGTGCGTGCACCAGGGCATCGGGGAGGGAGAGAGCCAGATTGAAACGCGATGCCGAAGAAAACGAACCTTTGCGTGCGACGGATAGATCGGTGAACTTTCCGACTTCTTTCATCCGGCTTGTTGCGCTCACTGTAAAATCCTTACGTGGATTCAAAATGGAACGACGAAAACATAAATTCTCTGTTAAACTTTCGAGTAATTAATTCAAATCGATAAAACTTTTTATTAATTATTAGAGTTATTATTAGAGTAAATAATCGAGGATTCAAGAGACAGATTGCGATCCAGGTGATTAATCTACCACGAATAACGAGATTCTTCGCACTTACATCACGACAAAAAGACCCAGCGATTACTCTCTACTTATCACAATAAGCATCTCATTAACGGGAAAAAAAGGTTTCGAACAAAAGCTACTATTACGTCCGTCACTAGGATTACACCATTCCTGTGACAATGCAATCCCTCATCGCGCTCTAATAATACGTTCTGCCTTGTCCTCGTCACGGCAATGGATCCCGATATACGGGCGACACGCAATTATGTGAACGATATGAAACAAACGTCTTCCCTTACCTATACGCGATACACGCTGTCAACCAAAGGTACGAAACACCTGACATCGTTTATTCTGCCATTGATCAGCGTATCTTCATTATTAGTCTCACCCTGCTTTCATTTTTCAACTTAATTAAACAACCAAACTAAATTAAGTCTTTGTACAAGATTATTCATGAAGCAGATATATTCGTTCCGATTACGGATTTTCATGCAAAAGAAAATATTTATAACATTTATAAAATTTATAAAATTAAGTTCAAATAGGAATTTGTTCTACTATATTTTTTGCAGGTATACTTTTTATATAAATACATGGAATCTATAATTTATATATGTATAGTGGTCATATAAATCGCCTTTGTTCGATACGAGGAACGGATTTAGCTTGTAACACGTGGTTCGTGTTTGTACGGAGTAAAAAGTTTCGTGTACGTGTGCGAAATGACGCGTAAAGTGGAATCGATGAATGCACGAAATCGTGTCGCGTTGAAGAAAACATCACGGCGACGTTATCTGGCAATTAGTATCGCGCGGAGGGCGGCGTGCGGCAGGTGAGAGGGCGACCGGACTTTTCCTCCTCGGTCGCGGCAGGAAGCAGCTGCCTCTTCTGCTCTGGCGCTCGTTCGCATTTACAAAGATATTAACAATACGAAAACGAGAGATCGAGAGGTCGATCGGCAACGAGCACCGTTTGACTAATGCGTGCCGGTATCGAGATAGCCGAGCGCACGCATCCAATAACGCCTATAAAATTAATAATTCAGCAGCTCTGCCCTTAAGATTCGGATCTTTCGAATAATTTAGCAGCTGGACAACGGAAGTACCTGCGAGGAAAGCGAGAAGATGAATGCTCCAGAATTTTCATGCCTTGGTAACCAAGTTTTATTTTAAAATAGAGATTCCAGAGCTGTCGTCGTCTGACACGGAGAGTCCATGCAACGGGCAGTTAAAACTGCGAGTTCTGCTCAATAGATTTCACAAAGCAACGAAGAGTATTTCTGAGTTACAAGAGAAGCGGGACGACTAAAAAATTGAATCGACTCTTAAACGCGTCACCATAAGCACAACGCCCCGCAGTTTCAATATCGCATTCGGCGATAAACATAGTGACAAATGCGTCGAAACCGCGATTATAGGCCAGAGCTGTGCCCCTTCGAAAGGGGTCTGGCGCTCCCGAACTCGGCGGGATTGAGACCGGAGAGAGAAAGAGTTATTCAGGGAGCATCGGTTCTAATTTATTTCACTTTAAAGTCCCCACGTATAGGTGGGCAAAATGCGAGCGCGGGAATAGGAAATGGCACGTATATGGGGTGGCTTGGAGTCACCCTTCTCCCTGACTCCAATAGCGTGCGACACGTGTGTCCTCGCGACAAGTGGCGCGACACCCTCTCTCTACCCTCTTCACGCATGCCCACTCTCTTTCTATCTTCCTCACCCTTTTCTATATATCCGCGACCCTCGCCCCTACCCTTTCCATCCGCGCTCTTCTCTTTATACTTTTGACAATATTTTAAAGTAGCATTGTCCCGACACGCGGAGTCACCGAGTCTCGAGACAATATCGCGTCGTCACCAGCCCCATTCTCACCCCGCGAACCCTATTTCCCTTCCGAAACCCCCGAACCCACCCTCTCGCCGTACCGGTTTTTCTCCAGGATTCTTCCTCGCGCTCCCGTATCCCTTCGGAGGGCGAGTTCTTATCCACCGGCAACCTTCGGGAAACGGGACATCTGCCGGCCACCAATATCACGCACGCGTATATCACCGTTGAGGATTTTTCAATTTTAATATTTTTCCAACATCGAGCCGAGCCGTTTACGAGCAGCTAAATCATAACGGCCCGTCCCGAACGGCCGAGATTCCGACATTTTGTATTTCGACACCCCCGGATATTAGATTGGTTCTCTTATAATGCCGATCCTACTGTCTTTCCTCTCCGCTGTTCCTCCCTTAGCAACATTTTACTATTCCATATCCTTCGTCGATTACAAATAATATACAGTCGAATTTGTGTTAGCGTTCTGCACAGTGTCTGACTATCAAGTTGTATTAATAATTTCCACTACTGTACTTTATATATTCTATTTTAATTGTTTATTAACAATAATTATTATCGAATCCAAATCTTCCCTTGCGAATACAAATGCGTATGAGCACGGATTCAATAACTCTGTTTAAAAATTTTCAATTCCTACTTTCGGGACGCGTTTGAAACGAGTCACCCGGTGTGCGCGACAGATTCGTGCAGCGTCTCGAGGGTCTACCGGCGGGATCGGCATTGTCGTTGGGTTGTCGTACGCCCGGCAAGGATGCAGGCGCCACACGGGCGGCTTACGGTCCCCACGGAGGAACGGGGCACTGCTTTTTTGCCGGGATTAAATGCGAACCGATGCCGCGATAAGACGTAGAAAACTGTGCTGGAAGCGGTACCGGTGACAGATTACGCTCGTGACTCCGATCCGCCTGTTCGCCACGTACCCAGCGACGTTCTAATAAACGTCTGACCAATGGCAATGAATTGATAAACGATTGACAACGATTCATTTGAGAACTAAAATTTTTACTGTTACGATATTTCGGGTTCAATCGGTGTTTGTACTTTAAGCCAATAGAATAGTCAGTGGATTTCTGAATGGGGTACTGAATGAAACGATGCGTGATTATTGAAGGAATAGTTTCACCGAAAAGAGCAAATCGTTCGCGAGTGAAAAAAATTGAACAAAATTCCTTCGGTTGGAAACAGTTGGGAATACGGATCGAGTCGGATATTACACGGTGTAAAATGCGAAGCGAAGGATATGCGACTTAGGGAGAGCGAGGGATTCTCTCGTTCACTGCGCGTTTTTCCCTCTTTTTCGTTTGCCGGGGCATTAAGCGAGCGGAGAGTGAGGC